>NC_025998.2:6297-115063 GCF_000442705.2 Elaeis guineensis | reverse complement strand
ATGTACTCGATTTCGGTTAATCGATTGATATCTAGGATTCAAGCTAGAGGGTTGAAAACTGACACAATGAACAACAGAGAGCAAAGATTTTAATTAGATATTTATATTTATTTTATAATTTTTTCTAGAGACTTTTAGATACAAAAAGAAACTTTTACTATTTTATCAGAACTCCCACGCTCTCCGGATGGAGAAATGAAAATTCTAATGCGATAATTGAATTTTTAATGGGTGCTGCGGTTCCACCGATGGCATGCACCTCATCTAACAGTTATTGGTAACACGAATAAATACCGATGCATGGACAACTCTTTGTCCAGATGCTTCTCTAAGATATTGCAGCCACTTGGTCTCTAAGTCACGTGGGCTCACCTAACAATTATTGCCCGCACTTCTTAATTAAGTCAGACCCACCGTTCACAAGCAGATGTAAAGCCATTATTGAGTTTCTCACCTAACAGTTATTGGGTCCAACCCCATCTTTACCCCGCAGTAACTCTTTGCTAATAGAGTGATAGCATGTTCTCGATGCAATTGAACCACTGTGACCAGTCGAGAACAATCAACGCGGTAGCATGCCCGCACATCTATAATGGTGGAACATCTTAGACTTAATATTTTGTGGAGAGATTTGGATTTAGGTCTCATCTAATCAGTCATCACATGATTGATGTAATTGGCATGGGCTAAATCAACCACCAAGCAACCATATTTGTGACTCAATCTTTCAAATTGATCAAATAAGTGGAGATTAGTGGGAGTCCCCCCGTTGCTTTCTTTAGACATCAATAAATTGATCAGGTAAGCAAACAAAACTAATTAAATAATCATCTTTCAATTACTTACCTTATACACCAATTGGACAATTGATCAGAATTGGTTAGCTCAAGTAAATCGAGTTCAAATCAACAAGCCAAATTAGGTCCTTAGGTTAATCGATTCTACATATGAGACTTAATCGATTTGATCAATAATAATTGTATGATCATTAACTTAATTAATCTAACTCAATTTAATACTTGACTCGGTTTAACCAATTACTTAATTGAATTAGACCTATATGTCTCAAATCAAAAATCTTAGATGTAATCCTATTACATGATCAAATTTTTGATTTTTTCATGACCAAAATTCTCATACACAAACACAAATTTCATATTCTAAAATCATATTTCAAATCTAAATATTTGTATGAAAGTAAGTATTAAAATATAAAAATAATTTTTAAATTCTAACATACAAACATATATCACATATATGCATATAAAATCAAATCTTAAACAAAATTTCAGATCTAAACATGATATCATATATCTCATATACTAATCATAGATCAGATTAAAGGTAAATTTATGATCTTAATATATAATCATATATCATACATATGAATCAAAATTTAGATCACAAAAAAAATTTAGATTTCATGCATGTATCTATTTCACATGAACTAGAACTCTTTCTAGATCAATTTTCAGATCTATGCACGCATCAACATATCAACTATATATTCTATAATTAAATCTAAAATTAAATTTTAGATTTGAAGATCCATCCATATATCTTATGTATTAAAGAAAAAATTAATTTTAAATTTTTTTAAAAATATGTATATCAAAATTCAGCATATGAAAATCTGGCTTTGATACCACTGTTGAATTCAGATTTGGTGGATGCATATATATTTTAAAATTTTTATTTTTTAAACACATAGTAGAGAATAAGATTAAAATATTTTTAATCTAAATTTTGCATGCATAAAAATATAAAATCATATTGATCTATTTCATATGCTGAAATTGATATATGCTGAAATTTAGATTGTGATCAAATCATATACTTGTTTCGTAATCTCTTTCTTCAAATCTTGATCTGAAAGAGATGAAGCTCTCTATTAACCGTATAAGTATTCATCTTCTACACTATCCACTTGGTATCATCCTGGAACAGTCCTCTTTAATCTGAATTTTGATTTTCTAAAATTTAGCCTGCTGAATCTGAACGAAAGCTGAATCGTGACCAACACTTGATCTTCTTTTTCTCCTATTCTCTAGAGTTTTTTCTTGCTATGTGCTGCTACCAGATGTTAGAAATCAGGAAGGAAGAGGCACCCAAACTCTTTTGGACATGAAACTCCTTGGGACGCGCATCCCAAAGAGGGGTGTATAGAACAAAGAGAAAGGGAGAGGAAGAGAGGGCATGGGGAGCCTTTGGGTGTGAGGGCTACTGATTTTGATGCTCTAAGAATCTTAGGAGAGGTCCCTTTAAATAGGTATAAGGATTGAATTCTATTCAATCTCATAATACAAGTCCTACTTGCATTAGAATTCCTATTAACTTAAGTTATCCAACTTACATTAGGAAGCCCATTAGGCGCCAACTATTAAAACGCTTGCACCTATAATTAGACACCTTCTTTTGCACCCAAGAGACATCCCATATGAAAACCAAAGGCCCTCTAATCAATGGACATGTCCAAATTGATCAAATCAAGGTGGCGCCCATAATAACTATCAAGGAGATTCATAAGGGACTTGCATCCTTAATTTATGTGATCCATAATCTTAGACACCAATAATTGAAGTCTCATGAATCTTATTCATATAGGTTATTAGCAGATAATTAAGTTAATATTAATTTATCAAATAAGTAATCTCAATGAAAAAGAGAAATTGGGTCCAACCATATGTTAGCAAGGTTATCATGAACCCAATAGATTTTCTAAATCTAATTGATACTTCATAAACTCAATTACTTATTCCTAATCCTTTATTGTGTGACCTCATAGATTTAATTCTATCTGGTAGTGAGACATACAATGATCTCTATCATCATATCATTGAAACTCTTTTTAATGGGTCGGAATAATTTCACTCTAACTCAACAAAGATTGTCGATCCAGAATAATCCTAGTGAGCTCTCACAATCCACTAGTGACATCTAGCAGTATGTAGTGACAACCCAGCAGAATGAAATAAATCTTTAGGTGTAGTTAACGTGTGATTCAGTCTCTTTATCATGAGTCCCGACTAGATGGCAATCATGGATAAATCGTCAAACCTCAATATCGATCATATGATAGATTTAATCAGTTTAAGTACATATGTGATTCTATGAAATCTTTTTCATCAATCACACTGCTATGGTCATAAACTTAAGGATTCAGCCTCTTAAATCCATAGGACTACTCTCTTCTACTAGGATCGATAGATCCCATCTTGATGCACACCCCACTCTTACAGTAGACCAACTATCGTCAAATTTACTACAAGGCTCTTTGAGACCCATATTATGTGTCAGTCAAACTTCAGTATCTCACTATGAACAGTAGTTCATCTCAGGTTAAAAGATCATCATACAACTACAGCATCGAGAAAGTCACTAACGAGTGAGCAGACATTCCATGTGACTTTTCATGTTGATCACGCTCAGTGCTAGTTGTTCTCTAACAACCACCTACACTCTCGCTCTAGTGTCTCTACACTGCAGACTCGAGATCCATCTATCCGAAGGAAGTGATCCATGCACTGGTCTATCTAGATCAATCATCATTTCTTAATGATCCTATGATCAGGAGGCAATATAGATTCAACCATCAATAATATATCCCAAATTTTAACTCTTTGAGAATATGTCATCATCTTGTTAATCCTTGGATATTCATGGACACATAGATATGAATGGTAATATAACTGTCCAATAAGTACAAAATATGTCCTAGAGATTTGAAATGTGTCAGCTAAGATTGACTTTTAGGGCATACATCCAACAATTTTGATATGCAATTTTCTTTTAGGAAGAGTTTTTTTTTTACTTCTATATATTATGATGTACTTCGGCATATACCTGATAACTCTTCTCTCTTTTTTCTTACAACTACATATACTTTCTCTTACAACCATACTCTCTTTTACAAATTAATAAGTGCAGGTATTGGGTGCTATACTTTGGGTTTAACTTAAAGAATAGATATGCGAGGGCTTTATATCATGCGGACAATAATTTTACAAATCCCATCTACAAAATATTAAAAAAATAAGGATCCTCTTGCACTCTGAGACGGTGACAGTTGATCTCTATCGCTTGTATCAAAGAGAGGCTGTACTAGGCATTTGGATATTGGGTGGATTTGGAGACCAGAGTGCACCCAGGATGAGTCTCTTCATCTGAAAAGTCATCTGAGGATGGCTTCTAACTAGATCTGTTTCGAGGAGAGATGCTCAAAACTCTAGCTGTTTGCCCGATTTATGCGTAGAGGATGAGAGTATTGAACATGCTTTTCTATGTCGAGAGCTTCGTAGATGTGGCACCTGAAAGTATGCGTAGTCTTACCTCTCATACCAGGGCTTCAATCCAAGCATTTTTGGATCTACTAAGATAGTGTGCGGGGGCTACTGCATTGCAGACAATCAGCATTAGAGTAGCTCACATTGCCATTAGATCTGGTTGTCTAGGAATAGCCTGATGTTTGAAGTGAAGAGGTGTCCGATGAGAATCATGCTAAAGAGAGCTCTATCCTTGCAGCTGAAGTAACTGACATGACTTTAGACTATCAAAGATCTAGGACTTCCACACTGCTCATGCAGTGATCCATTGGATATTCATTATTTGGGAGCCCTCTTTTTTGATGTATTCAAGGTCAACTTTGATGGTAGTATTAGGGTAGAAGTGGATGTGCTAGCTTCATGATCCATGATCTTGCATCTAGACTTATGGTAGTTGGGGGCATATATTTTTATAGCCCTTGATTTCTGCTATGGAGTTTTGAGCTGCATGGGTTGGGATCACTTATGCTCATCGGATCCTTTATGCCAAACATCTGATTATTGAGAGTGACTCAACTATGATTATCATGACTTGGATCCGAGGGTGTGTAAGGCATGCTGTCCATCCTCTTCTATGGGATATAGTGACCTCACTAATCAACTATGTGAACCTCACTATCAGATATATTTTTTAGGAGACAAACTAAGTAGCTGATGGGATGGTTGCTTTTACCTAGAGCACTCTGGACCACTCTTTTGGACTGATATTGGCGAGATTTCTAGACCACTCAAGGATATTTTATTTTTTGATTTTTTTGAATGTATTCACACAAGAATTATATGAATGATTTGCTCTATCAAAAAAAAAGTGCCTTAAAAGGTATGCCCAACCAAATGTTTATTCTATCTTTTGCAGGTTTTCTTTAAATTTGGAATGTGAAGTTCCCTTCCCATTTCTAATGCTGACTCCATTTACTCACTCACCTTTCTACTAGTTCCATTCCTCCATCTTTGCCATTGATGCTGGAAGGATGAAATAGTCCTCATCTTCTTCTCTGACTCTTGCAACCCTCTACTCTGCTCCCTTGCCATTCTTTCTCTCAGTGCCGTCACACTTTTTTCCCACCTCCTCCACACCTTGTCATCAAGCTCTCCAAGCAAGCCAAAGACTCCCATTCTAAGTTCCTTATCAATTGTGAAGCTTCTTTTTTTCGTTTACTTATTTTCCTCCACCATTGTTCTTTTATCAACTCACGGAGGGGGCTAAGGATCGGTGTATTAAAAATAGAGAGGTAAAAGCATCCTAAGAGGACATAAACACCCTTAAGGGCCTATTTGGATAATTGGGTTCAAAATCATATGAGATTCATGCGTTGACCAATACAACTAGCAAAATCAAACTGAACTAGGTATATATTTATAAATACCTAGAGTACTTTTGGAGTGGGATGATCTGAATTCCAGAGGAAGAAAAAAGACCAGCTAAGGTCTTTATACCAATTTTGCTCACCTTGTATAATTTTTGCCACTATTTATCCATTTATATAAAATCAATATTATACAAAATATTTTTTTGAATTTGAAAAAAATTTCTTTCAAATTTCATCTATCATTTTTTGATCCTAAAAATACCATTTTTATTTTCTCATAGATTATCTATATAATCTTGGTAGAAAAAAATTAAAATACAAGTTTTAAAGAAATAAAAAATATCACAAATTATAATCATGACAATAAATAATTAAATAATAAAATATTCTCAATTTTTTTATTATTAGAATAATGGAGGGGTCACAAAGTGTACAAGCAACTGTCTTAAAAATTAAGGATAAGGGTGATACTCGCAGTGGAGCAGCACCAAATCATAATCAAATCATAGCCTTCTACAATGGTTAGATGGTACTAACAGATCATAGAGGCTCAAGCAGCCTTCGAAATTGGGAAAAAAAATAAAACAAAAGAAAAGACAAATGTGGACAAGAAGGAGAAAGTCGGGGATGTCTTGATCTTTTAGTGTGTTGTTGTTTGTTTTGGTCTTCCCTTTTCCTCATCTCCATCTCAAGTCATCATGGGTGGATTTGGACCTCCTCTAATCACCTAGCAGCTCCGCCATTCTTGATGTAGCCACAGAGTTGGATTGTCCAATAACAACAAGAGGGGTGATTGTTTCCATGGATTATTTTGGAGAAAAAGAGGATGGCTATATTGATGACACCAAAGCACACATGCCAATACATTACATTATAAGTAATTTTTCTTTCTTTTTTCTTTTCATGTTGCAAATTCTCATTTCCTACTTTGATTTTCCTCCATCTTTTTCTAATATGTGTGGAGAAAAATGTTTCTTTTTTCTTCCTTTTTTCCCCCCTTGGGGGGCAAGGGTTTAACATTAGACTATTAAGACCATTGTCCCCAATTGATTTAGATAAAAGAAACTCATACTATTAGATAGAATTCCTCTTGAAAAAAGTTCTTTATATGTTGGAAATCTCTTAATATATTGCTATTTAGTCTTGCTTATTTGATAAGTAGCTTTCTACATGCATAGAGTAAAAGAAACTAAGTTATAGATATTATCTGATTCAAGGCATGTTATAGAATGTACTATCTTTAGAGTAGAATTCATTCTATTTAGATTCAAATAGTTAATGGCAGTCTACTTCTAAAATACAATAAGTTGCTTTATAGTATCCTTGAAGTACACTCTAATGAAAGAGAATCAAAGTCGAACTTGAACGAGCAAAATATAGATAGTAAAAATCAACTTAATAGATTAAAGAAATCTCTCTCAATCCTCATTTATATGAACTCAATCCTTTCTTCTTAAATTGCCAAAAAGTACACTTGAGTTCATTCACTCATTATTCAATTTATTCTCTCAATTATCTTCTGTTTACTTGTGTTACGTTTGTCAAATGGATAGGAATGATGATCCCCTTTCCTATTTATAGTTATGAATGAGTGTGTGTATATAGTGGGGTGTTTAATCATCCTTTCACTAAATGCATTCCTTCACCACATGATCCATCTGATCATCAATAGTTGTATCTCTTGGATTCATCACTAGATCATATGCATCGAGATGCATCTTCTTGTGAGTCTCTTAGTTTATGGGAGTCTCTTGAGGCATTCGTCAGTAATATCTAAAGCATCTCTTCATAGTTCTCTTTCTATTTTTTATAGGATTCTAAGAAGAGAAATAAAAATAAATAAAAAATAAAAAAATTATAGGGATACCCCCTCAAGAATAGATCAATTTCACTTACACCTCCTCTACTTTAAAAAGTATCAAACCATTCCTTTAAATCTTCAAAATGCTCTAAAATGATCCTATCGTTCTCTTGTCACTAGACGGTGTTAGTTTGCTATTTCAATAGATAAAAATACCCCTCACTCATATAGATGGTTTGAAATAGATTTCTATTACCTTTTTCAATTCTGATGGTTACTCCATTCGACTCCTATACTTCCATTCTCTATTTTTTGATGAAATTCTAGCAGGCACCGAGCACTCACACCCTCCTTTTGAACCAAATGCAAGGATGGGGGTAAGGGTGGGGTTGGGGGTAAACAGCCATGCTGCAAGCTATATAATATCCAGCAAGTGAACTGAGACACTCACCTTGGACCCATTGACCATGGAGTTTCCTTTTGATCACTACCACCACCATAGTTGCTATGATGATGAGGATGGGTAGCACTATCGTCCACCCAACTACAACCCCTTCAACATGCCACACCCTCCACCCCCTGGCTACAATCGCCTGAGTGATGAGGGTTATGGCCACCCACCTACCCTCCCCCGTAGACTCACCATGTGTCCCATGAGATGGGCTATGGCTATGAGCTATCGTGGCCCTAACTTAGTGCTGGTTATGGAGAGAGAGGCTATTTTGGCCTCCATAATCTCCCTCCTTACTCCTCCAGCATCCCTATTCTTTGTTCATTTTCTCTATTTTTTTTTTAAATTTGATCTAATGTTTGAAGTTCAATTCTTTGGATTTTTGGTTTCCTACCTATTTTTTGATTCATCAAGTTTAATTTTTATATTGATTTTTGCTATGTTACCGACATCACTTTTATAGGTTGTGCAAAATTCTATTTTTCTTACTTACCAATTTTTGATTATCTAATCGCAACTCTAATCCATTGATTTCTGATGCTTCTCATTCTGATCTTTTATTCCTCTTGTTTGTCGATTCTAGCACTGGATCAAAGATATAAAATATGCCACCAAGGTGAAGATGAAGATTTTCCAAACTTCGCTCTTGTTACTAAAAGTCACTGGTGAAGCTATCAAGCACTCCATTGGAGCAACCCTTCTTAAAGACTGTAATTAATTTTTTGTATCTTGTATTATATTATATATTTCACTATCAGTTGATCTTCTTCTTATTCTGAACATTATTATCAGTAAAAAAATTGATGATTTATAGCAGCTGCTGCAAATAATGTTATATTGATGAAATTATAGTTTGTTATATCCTTAGTAGATACACTTAAATAAGCAGAGTAGAATCATAGATTTTCAGATGATGTTGGATAATAAATACCCAAGTTATAGTAACATAACAAGGTATGACCAAAACTTGCATATGATGAGATGTCACAAAGACACCCAAGAAGCACAAAAATATGTAGCGATGAAAACTTGTAGATGAGGATATAAATTAGACCATGATCAGAAATTATAGCCATGGATAGATAAATTAGGCTCGAATAATTTGCAATGTTGCAAAGCAGTCCTAGCAAGTAAAGCAGCTGAAAACCCCACAGCAAGTATGGTAAAGCTAACACCTTGAGAAGAGCTTAGTTGAAACATGATAGGCCAATGGAGTGGATATAAGTACATATCTAGCCATGGATAGATAAATTAGGCTCGAATAATTTGCAATGTTGCAAAGCAGTCCTAGCAAGTAAAGCAGCTGAAAACCCCACAGCAAGTATGGTAAAGCTAACACCTTGAGAAGAGCTTAGTTGAAACATGATAGGCCAATGGAGTGGATATAAGTACATATCTAAGAAATAGAGAACAACAACCACTGAATTAATTTTGGACCATTGAAGATGAAAGTATTTCGTAACTGGGACACATAGAAGCCATATTTTGGAAAGTAGAAAAACCTGTTCAGTAAATCTAGAGTCAGTAAGAAATCAATTCATATTAAATAATTTAGTGATATAGTTATAGTAATGCTTCTGACGCATGCTAAATATATTTTTAGACGAATAAGAGATTTGAGATAACAACATCCAGAATACATTGTGGCACTGCTTCTGATATATGGTGAGAAAAGCTTTAGAATCATGAGAGATATGGGAAAGCAACATCTAGAGTACTTTACATTATTGAATAGCATCATGAAACCATAATACTAAAAGGGCCTCCATAGTTGTGAATAGTATAATATCGATATTTTCATTAAACTATACAAGCACTAACACTCATACTATAATAGGTGAACAGCAAATACAATACATTCCCACAACCAAAGGTGAAGAAGATAAACTCCAACAAGTAGAAAAAAGACAAGCAAAATAAAAGGAATAGATATTTTTGGGTGGATGATACCTATATGATGGATAAAAGCCAAAAATTTTATTGAGAAATAAGCCAAACATGGTTGATGGCTATTCAAAGAGGAATTATTTATCTTGCTTTTATTTAGCTTTCTTTCTTTCTATCTCCTACTTAATATTTCTTGCAGGTTCGGTTGATTTGGTATAATCCAGATTATCTTGATGAGTTGGTTTTGTGGATCAAGAGAAGGGACACCAATGAGAGCTTTTGATGCATAAGGATGGGAATCAACATTTGCCTAAATTTTGATGCTTTTTATGGTGATGAGGACCATGGAGGAGTGCATAATAGAACCCCATTTGCTCGTCGATGGGTCAATGGACCAGATGTAGTCTGAGTTTATAAAAGAGAACAAGGTGGCTGTAGAGGAGGAGAAAGAGAGAGATTGATGGGTGAGATGAGGGAGAGGAGGAGAAGAAGAAGAGGAACTTGCATCATCCCTATCCTAGTTGGAGCAGGAGGAAAAGGGACAGCATGGCATTTATGGTTGTGGTGGAGGGAGAAGATGTAAGAGATGACAAAGATGATGGCAACGAAGAGGAGCGGTGTTGCTAAGGAGGAGGTGGTGGTGGGCAATCAGAGAGGAGGGAGTTGGGGTCGAGGTGCTTATGAAGGTGGAGGAGATTAGAGAGCACCAGCAACTAAGGATAGTTTGATAATTTTTTAAAATAATGCTATCATGTGATGGTCATATAATATAATTTCGTTAATGGAGATAAATGGTAGGATAATTTAGAGTATTTTGAAATTTTGAAGGACTAATTTGATATTTTTTAAAGTAAAAGGGGTATAAGTGAAATAGGCTATACTTGAGGGGGTATTCCTATTTCAAATAAATATTATCTATTCAAAAGATCAAGTTATTTAGATATCTAAGATAAAGATTTATATTTTGAGTGGGTTTTTATTTAGTTTTATTTCCAATTAGGAAATATTCTTAAAATATCAAATTTTGAATTATTTAATTAATATGCCAACAATTCAATTAGAGCGATGAGATCTTTTAAGGTTAATAATGTTAGCAGTCAGCATCTTTAGTTCTGTTTATCTTGCACAAGAATTTGTTGAAACTTCAAAATAGAAGTATTGCCGACTATCTCCAATGGGGTAGACACGCCTGAGTATTGTGCAGTGAGTGGTCAGAAAGAAATGTCTACTCATCAGAGATAGGGCACAGTCGAGAGAGAGAGGGTCGAAGACGAGAGCGTGAGCCTGGGGTCTGTTGAATAGGAAACTAGCCAACGGTTGGGTCTGTAGAGGTCGGGTGGAGAGATCAGTCGATGATGTTCGAAGGTGGTGGCAGGACCTACAAGAAAAATCCTGATCAAAAATTATCTTGGTAAGGATCCTTCGATGCTCAAGTTAGTTTCAGACTCAATAGAAGGAGGAGTAAAAGAGGTAGAGTTTTGGCTCTATGTTCTTAGGCTCACTTACCTTGAGGGTCCCTACTTATCTCTATTTATAGAAGGGCAGAAGGATGGGCGGTCATATCGATCGTGTCCCATCGTACGGAGCCATATCGGGTGTCAGACAGTGAGCGTGCCTTTCGTTTGACGTGCAGGTGGCCGTGGCGGTGGTTCCTGCTGTGCGTATAGAGTAATTAATGAAGTCGCGGCCCCCCATCATGGCGCACTGCCAGCCATCCTGGGTATGGCTTTTGGGTGATGTGACCTAATGTGGTCTAATGGGGTGGCATGGCGGCTGTACCTGATATCGAAATGTCCGACCGACGTCTGTGTCAAAAGGTTGATTGATTGAACCTGGAGGGTGGCACGACCTGATCGTCGTAGTCGGTAGGATATCGAGGAAGTAGTCGGTCAAGTGTTGAATGTCAGGTTTCCTCATAAATAGTGTCGGGTGAAGTCGAACGGATACTGGCGTGGTCGAGTCGGCCACCCTCAGGCATTTGGGGGAAGTCAATTCTAGTCAGTGGAGAGCTAGTCGAGAGAAGACTTGGTGACCCAAGTTGGATCGATATCCCAATCAATATAGCATCGAAAAAGAGTTCTAGTCAGCTAAGTGACGAGGATCTACCCCAACACCTGTCCTCCCAACTCCCGAGTTTGATGGCATAGCTTTAATCGGGCGAAGGGAGTTAGCCTTCATGGATCCGAATCACTTTTCTGGATATTCGTCCATTTAATGCCGTTCTGGGTGCTGCATATAGCCGTCTCATTGCTTTGCAGATCATGCGACGGCTCCATCACATCGTAAGTCATGTGGCAATTAATTACCACAGTGCTCGAGATGATTTTCTATAATGATTATAAAAGATCGGATGACAGAGCAATAATGGGTCGGGGTATCCAAGTCGGCCACTTGTCGATTGCTAGTTGGTCTGACTTGTGATCATGCAGATCTGGATGATGTGGTACGATCTCGAAGGTCATGCATCAAGGAGTCGCGATTATTGCCACGCATCGAGATCTTGGGAGAAGGCGGGATCTCCTGCACTGATCATGATCGACAAAGGAGTTTATAAATAAGGGTGGCCCTGCCCTAGTTTTTCTTCTGATTCTGATGCCTCTGCCCCCCCTTTCTTCCAACCCTTGAACCCCCTCCCAGTGCAAGGTCCCAGGGTGGGCTTAGGCTCAGTTGCCATCAGTCATCTCCTTTGCCATCGGTGGTCTCCTTGTTGCTTTCCCCTTTTGAGGTTTCTCTCCAACCTTTCACTTTGCTTTTTGGGTCTTTCCCCTGTTGGCTTTTTGCATGGCTTTCACTGGTAGAGAGTCTGGGGATGAGAATGTGGTGGGAGACCATAGTTTTCGGATCCCATCTACTTGATGGGGGACCAAGGATATTCCTCGGGATGAATCTGAAGACATCTCCTCTCAGTAGGGTCATTCTGATATTGTGGAGTTGGATGAATAGTCGGCTCCTAAGAACCTTTGTGGGCTTTTCATTGAGGGGTCCGAGTTGTCTGAGGCTGCTGTTAGCTAACTAAGAGATTACTATCACATCCCTAGTTAGGATCGACTGATGGCACCTGACGAAGAAGGTCAGATCGTTCATCCTCCCCACGGCTATGTTGCCGTCCATGAGGAGTTCCTCCATTCGGGACTTCAATTTTTTTTCATTCTTTCTTTGCCAATGTCCTTGATTTGTATGAGTTAGTCTCCGCATAGCTCACCCTAAATTTTTTTGCGTTTTATCTTTTTTCGTTGTCCTTTGTTCCCTTCTTCTGTCTGAGCCTCAAATCTCTCTTTTTCGGATAATTTTTATGTTGAAGAAACATCTTCAGAAATGGAGATGGTGGTTTTTAGTCTCCGGCCTAAGTATCAGCTTATTATCGGGCTCCCTTCTTCCATCCATGGATGGAAGAATAAGTTCTTTTATGTAGCTGCTGACCATCTCTAGGGCTTCGATTGGATTTGGACCACTCCAAGTCTATCTCTGAATAGAAATGATGTGGTCCTGATAGAGGATCAAGAGTTACACGATAGGTTGTTTGACACTCTGGTCCCCCATAGTGGAAGCTCCTTGAGGAGTAGTCTCTATACGACGTCGGGATCAATCTGAGTAGCCACTTAGGTAGTTTTTCATTCGTAGTTCTTTGTAGTTTCCTTTTTTCTTATAGACCGACTTGCTTTTGCTCCTATTTTGTAGGCATGAGGATTTCGACGGCAACCCTCTGGCAGTCCGTCAAGAAGAAGAAGTTGGCATCCGAGCCTGGTGGATCCTCTTGTTTGTCGAAGAGGTCGAGAGAGGACTCTCCTCCTTCGATGTCGAGGAGCACACAGCCGCCATCACCGCTCTGACCACCATCGGAGCGATCTTCACCACCACCTTCCGTCGTCGACATCTCGATCACAGCCACAAGAGTCAAACTACTCTTACGGATGATGATGTCATCATTGTCGAGTCTCTGCCCAGGCCAGTGAAAGCGATCCAAGCCTTACCGGCCCAAGTCGGGACAGGTGGTGATTGGGTGCCCAGCTGGGAGGGCACCAACAAAGGGAAGGCCTCCGTCGACAAGGAGAAGGCCCTTGCCTTCACCGTCGACTATGATTTGGATACTCCCTTCTGGAAGGCCACCATCACCCTGGGGCTACACATCAAGGCTATCAACCAAGCGCTTTAGGATCGTCACCTCATCGAGGAGCTGGCGAAGATGGTGATACTGCCCACAGACTGGGAAGTAAGGAAAGCCCATCCAATCTCGAAGATTCTTTTAGGCTCCAACATGTCGTTGCTTGAGGTAAGTTTTTGACCTTTTCTTCAATGATTTTCTTTCATATAGTTGCTGGCCAAGTAGGTGACTTAACCAATTTTTTTTTCTTTTTCACAGATGATGCACAATGTGACAATTTTATATGAAGTGTTGATTTTCTTTATCTGGCTCAACACCGAACTCGAGGACAAGGTCCAGACTGCTCATGCTCGAGCTGAAGTCATCGAGGAGCTTCTCCATGCCATTGAGGAGCAGGAGAAGAAGAGTTGGGAGAAAATTACTTTGCTGGAGACTAAGCTGATGTCGTCTGCAACCTAACAGAGGAAGGAGAAGGAGGAGCTTGAGAAGCTCAGGGCTGACTCCCAAAAAGAGAGGGAGTCTTTCGAGAAGCTGAAGGCTAACTATCAGAAGGAGATGGAGTTGACAGAGGGCACCCTCAAAGAGGAAGGGAGGAAGTGGCGAGAGACTGAAAAAGTGGCCAAGGAGTTGAAGGAAGATTTATTGACGGTGGAGACTCGGGCCTAGGAGGCAGCTTTTCGGGCACTAGTCGAGTTCTGCAAGTCGAAGGAGTATGAGGTAGAGCTCCCCGATGCCTCCACAAATGAATACCAACTCAGATTTGAGGACTGTAAGAAGATCATTGGCTGGCTGCAACCCAAGCCGGATCTGAGCAAGATTCAAACTGACAAGGTCGAGGAAGAGTCGAGAGGCGAAGATGAGGCAGACGCTGAAGAAGATCATCCGATGACTCTGTAGGCTTTCTCCTTGTATATTTTTGCTTTTTGCCATTGTACCCTCCCTTTCCTCATTTTTGTAATGAATCTTTCTTTGTAATGAACTCCTCGATAATGAAAGATTTACATTTCTTATCGGACTTGTTTGTTTGCCTATGCGCTTTATTTTGGCCATTTTTCTATAAAATTTAGTTAAGTAAAGTAGTCAGTTAGGAGGTTGCAAATTGAGTAGATGATAACCGAGCGTGTAGACTTGAGAAGAATTTTCTAAGTCACGTGTCAGCTTCTGTAGGTGAATTGGGTCAGACTAAAGCCATAGTCTTAGACTGTTCGCCATAGACTATTCTGTTGAACCAAAACTTAGCCAAGTAGAGAGAGGATCTCTATTTTGGATGCGAAGATCTTTGGTCAATGGGGCGCAAGCCGACTAGCCACAATTGCATTCCAGATTGGGTGATCCTTGGTTAATCGGGAGCAAGCCGACCAACCACAGTTGCATTTCGGATCGAATGATCCTTCATCAATCGGGAGCAAGCTAACTAACCACAGTGTTTTTGCCTAGGCCATTGGATGAACTGTAGCTTATGCACTCGTGGCCCTTGGACCGTAGCGGGGATGCTAGCGATTATCGGGCTGTGTCAGCTCCGTTAATCAGGTGTCAGCCGAATAACATTTCGTTAAGTGCTAGACGACAAGGAAGTAGGTTGATCGAGTGCTGATTGGCCACTTTGTTCGGCAAGACGCTGAGTGCTGGAACTTGTTTGGTACAGAATAGTGGAAAAGGAGCCCTTTTATTATCTAGGTGTTCTCATTGATAGTACATCCATAGGTTCTCGATATTCCAAATTCAAAAAATTGTACCATCTAAGTTCTCGATTTTATATGTTGTCGATCATAGAACAATCAAGATTTTGTAGGGGCCTTCCCAATTCAGAGATAGCTTTCCTTGCTCGGCTGGTTTGGAGACTTCGGTCCTCTTGAGGACTAGGTCCCCCACCCTGAAGGCCTTGGGCTTCACTTAAGAGTTGTAGTACCAAGCCACTTTTTGCTGATAAGAGGCCATCCTTAGTTGAGCTTGTCTCCTTGTCTCATCGAGTAGGTCCAGATCAGCTCGTCACTTATCCAAATTGGTCGATTCGACATAGTATTCTATCCAAGTCGAAGGTAGATCGATTTGAATTGGGATCATAGTGTCTGTCCCAAATACCAACTTGAAAGGAGTCTCTCTGGTCAAGATTCAAGGAGTTGTTCAATAGAACCATAGGATGCTATAGAGTTCGTCAGCCTAAGTTTCTTTGGCTTGGCCGATCTTTATTTTCAAGCTTTGTAGAATCATCTTGTTGGTTACCTCAGCTTCTCTGTTAGATTATGGGTGTCTAACTGATATGAGTTTGTGGATGATATGGTACTTCGTATAGAACTCTTAAAATTTGACATTGTTGAATTATCGATTGTTGTCGATAATGATTACTTGGGATAAATCGAATCGATAAATGATGGATTTTCATAGGAAGTCGGTGGTCTTTCGTTCTGTTATTTGCACTAGTGGTTCAGCTTCGATCCATTTGGTGAAGTAGTCGATGGCTATGATGATTAATCTTCTCTGTCCATTGGTAGATGGGAACAGATCGAGTATGTCGACTCTCTATTAATCAAATGGCTAAGGTGTCAAAATGGTCATGAGATAACTCGATGGAAGTCTTTGGATATTGGCAAACCTTTGACATTGATCACACTTCTGTACTAAGTCGACGGTGTCCTTCTGCATGGTTGGCCAGTAATACCTTTGCTAGAAGATTTTATAAGACAGCGACTTATCCTCCAGGTGATTGCCGCAAATGTCTTTGTGTACCTTTCAAAGAGCATAGTCGGCTTCGAAAGGTAGAAGATACTTGAGCAAGGGTAAAGATGCTGATCTTCTGTAGAGTTGGTCGTTGATGATCACGCACCAAATCGCTAGTCTCTTTATTCGACATGCCTCAGTAGGATCAGCCGACAGGGTTCCATTAGCCAAGTAGTCGATGAAGAGGTCGATCCAGCTAGGTTCATGGCCAACTTGGACCTGATGGGTTTCCTCTTTGGAGTCGATGCTCGGGCTCTCGAGTTACTCGATGAAAATTTTTTCTAGCTCATCACAGTCAAAGGTGGCAAGTCGAGATACAAAATCAGTTTGAGTATTCTCTAAGCGAAGAATATGAGAGATCTCAAAATAATCAAAGTGTGCCTGTAGAGATTTGAGCTTCTGTAGATACTTGAAAAGACCAGGATCCCAGGTAGTGTATTCTCCTTAAAATTATCCAACGATCAGTTGCGAGTCTGTAAATATCCTTAGACGTTTTACATCAAGATCTTTGACAATCTTTAGCCCGGCTATCAGAGCTTCTTACTCAGTCTGGTTGTTTGAAGCTTTGAAGCCGAACCTAAGTACATACTCAGTCACCACCCAATCAATATTGGTCAGGATAAGATCTGCACCGCATCCTTGGGCGTTTGAAGCTCCATCCATATGTAGAATCTATGTGGATCTGGGGGTTCCTCCCTGAGATTGGTTCTTGACTTGGCCATCGCCAGTTGGCGTGCACTCGACCACAAAGTCGGCGAGTATCTAGGCCATCATAGACGATCATGGGGCATAAGAGAGGTCGAACTCATTAAGTTCGATCGCCCATTTGACCATTCTCCCTGAGATATCTGGCCATTGGAGTAGGGTCCTCAGAGGAAGATCGGTTAAAATCTTTACCGAGTGGGCCTAAAAGTAAGGTCGTAGTCGTTGAATAGTTGTAATGATTGTAAAGACGACCTTTTCGATCTTAGGATATTTTGTTTCGGCACCGCACAACATTTGACTTAGGTAGTAGATGGATTTTTGCACCCTACATTCTTCTCAGACTAGCACCGAACTGACAGCTTCGGGAGTCGTAGCTAAATACATGAGTAGCTCATCATCAATATTTGGCTTTGTCATGAGTGGAGGAGAGCTGAGATACTGCTTCAAGTCATCGAAGGCCTTTTGGTACTCTTCTATCCAGATGAAATCTCTCATCTGTCTGAGAATTTTAAAGTAAGGGAGGCACCGCTCTGCAGACTTGAAAATGAATCGGCTCAAAGATGCCACGTGCCCCACCAATTTCTGAATGTCCCATCATGAAGTCGGAGGCTTCATGTCGAGAATCATCCTAATCTTCTCGGGGTTGGCTTCAATGCCTCGCCTTGTCACCATAAAATCAAAAAAAATTTTGAAGTAGTGTCGAAGGTGCACTTCGTCAGATTCAGTTTCATTTGGTGTCTTCTCAAGGCATCGAAAGCTTCTGCTAGGTCATCGATATGGAGGGCAGCTTCGTTGCTTTTTATGAGCACATTGTCGATGTAGACCTTCATATTGTGACTGATTTAATTTTTGAAGATTTTTTTGATCAGCCTTTGATATGTAGCTCTAACATTTTTGAGACCAAAGGGCATGATTTTATAGCAGTATAAGCCTTTGTCGGTGATAAACGTTGTCTTCTCCTTATCTTCGGATCCCATTCGGATTTGATTGTAGCTGGAGAAGGCATCCATGAAGCTGAACAGTTGATGGCCGGATGTGGCGTCGACTAGCTGATCGATCCACAGAAGCAGAAAACTATCCTTGAGGCAGATTTTGTTCAAATCAGTGTAGTCGATAAATATTCACCATTTACCATTAGCTTTCTTGACTATCACGATATTTGTGAGCCAATCTAGATAGATTACCTCACGAATGAAGTCGGCTACTAGCAGTTTACCAACCTCTTCGTCGATGGTCCGCTGTCACTCAGGAATGAAGGTTCTCTTCTTTTGTCTCACTGATTTGTAGTCGGGATCAACATTTAGTCGATGGATAATGACTTCTGGAGGGATGCCCGACATGTCCGAGATGGACCAAGTGAAAACATCGACATTCTCTCTCAGGAAGTTGACAAGCTTCTCTCTCAGTTCGTCGCCCAAAGAAGATCGGACTTGGATAGTTTTAGTCGAGTCCTCGTTGTTGAGGGGCACCAAGACAAGCTGTTCTATGGATTCTCTCCGACTTTCTACTTTTCTCTAGTCCAGTCCATCATTGATGGGGAGAGCTTTTGTTGGTCTCTTTCCTTTGATTATGGTTAAGTAACATTATCGGGCCAGCTGCACGTTGATCTCTCCTCATCTCATTAGTTCTTTTCCTTATTGAAAAGTGCACGAGTAAGTGATACGTTGAGATGATCGCTCGG
Organism: Elaeis guineensis; assembly: GCF_000442705.2. Classification (NCBI taxonomy): domain Eukaryota; kingdom Viridiplantae; phylum Streptophyta; class Magnoliopsida; order Arecales; family Arecaceae; genus Elaeis; species Elaeis guineensis. The sequence continues at coordinate 96,086 of NC_025998.2, read as the reverse complement.
AGCACATTCAATTCGAGTCACCCCAAGATGACATTGTAGGCGGAGGAGACATGGGCTATGAGGAAGTTGAGGTGCACGGTCGATTGCCGAGGTGGTTGCCCAGTAGTGACAGAGAGCTTTATCTCACCTTCCACTTTGACTGAATCACCGATGAACCCAACTGAGGAATGTGGATGGATTTTAGTTGATCAGTAAAGAGTCACATTCGGAAGAAACAATCATATAAAATCACGTCGGCTAAGCTTCCATTATCAATAAGAGACCATTTTACATCAAAGTTTGCTATTGTCATTAATACAACAATGGTGTTGTTGTGGTGTGTCCGAACCCCTTGGAGATCTTCCTCGGAGAAGATGATGTCGTCGTCAGCCTATCGATGTTTGGAGGAGCCTTCAGAGTCGGCTGCCTCTTAGGGTCTTGGTTCTGTTGAAATCATGTTGATCACGTCTGCCATGGGCTGGACGTGAGCTTCCTTCTCAAAACACAGCTGTGGTGGAGGATCGGAAGGTAGCCGCACAGGTCACTCTCATACATATTTTTTGAGGTAACCCTGTCTTATCAGAGCCTCGATCTCGTTCTTCAGTTGGATGTACTATTCGGTATCATGACCATAGTCATGATGGAACCAATAGTAGCACTTCCGATCGTGAGGCCTTGACTTCATCGACTGGGATCGTTTGAGGTAGCTCTCCCTCTTTATCTCCATAAATGTCTGTGCAAGAGGATCAATCAAGGGAGTGTAAGAGTCATACCTGTTGTCAGAGTTTTTAAGCTTCGGAGTCAGTCGGAGAGGTGGAGCTTCCTTCTCAGCACGAGTTTGGCTGAATCCTATGGAGATTCTTTTTTTCTTTATCTTTTTCTTCTGACCTTTGCTTTTGGACTGGTGCCGGTCAGTCGCATCTTCCTTGGTGTGGATGTACTTCTGCACACGTTCGAGGAGTTCAATGTAGGCCCGAGAAAATATTTTGTCCAGAGAGTAAGTGAACCTCGAGCTTTGTAGTCTTCATTTCAAGGCCACGATGGCCATGGATTCGTTGAGGTCTCAGACCTCTAAGCTGTTGAAACACACCACAAAGTCCCGCAAAGATTCTCCATCTTGTTGCTTGATGAAGAAAAGGCTATCAAAGATTCGCAGAACCCTTCGGTTGGTGCTGAAGTATGCCACGAAGAGTTGCTTGAATTGCTCGAATGAGTGGATGTTCTCTGATTGAAGTCTGGAGTACCAAGTTTGGGTGATCTTCAGGAGAGTCACCAGAAAGACGATGTAGAGGAGGACGTCGAATACCCCCTAAAGAAGTATGAAAGCTTTGTAGCTCTCGAGGTAGTCAAGCAGATTGGAGGAGCCATTATATGGTTCGATCTGCAGCATCTTAAACTGGCTTGGAATCGGTTCGTCAAGAATCTACCGTGAGAAGGGCAGATGTGCGCTGATGCCTAGCTCGATGGTGGGATCCTGACCATTCGCCTGGAGCTGGTCCATGTGGTGATCGAACTCCCTCAACTTTTGATCATATTCATCCATCTGCCACAGAGACTCGTCGAGATATTTTGAATATCCTAGGGTGGAGCCTTCCCCAGAGGGAGAGGAACTCGATGGGGACTGCGGTCTCTTCCCCTTGTGTAGGGCCCGTCGAAGGGAAGGAGGTTGACAATTGTTGGAGTCAGTACGTGGAGTGCGTCGAGAGTCGAGATGTGGTGACCATTGGATGGGTTGAGAACTCGCCCGATAGGAATGTCAAGTCGAATAACGGGTCGGAGATCGAGGTCGGCAATTGTACCGGGAGGGCACGTCATGCAGCGCCATCTCCTCCGACCACTGCTACTACTGTTGTTGCTGCTGGAGATCGTGAACGGCCTCTGTCAGCATCTTCACCTGCTGCACAAGGACAGCAAGTTGCTGGAGGTCCGTCGTCGCTACCGGCCATGAAGCGCTTGGCTCTGCGAGAGTCGCGGGACGCGCATCATGCCGCAATGAACATCGAGCGGAGCTCGTGGAAGCATTTTGCGCTCTTGTCTTAGCCATGGAGGTTCTTGGGAGAGAACTCTCCCCTTCCTGACGTACCAAACTGTTGCTGACTATCTCCAATGGGGTAGTCGCGCTTGAGTATTGTGCGGTGAGTGGCCGAAAAGAAATGTCCGCTCGTCGAAGGTAGGGCACAGTCGAGAGAGAGAGGGCCAAAGATGAGAGCATGAGCCTGGGGTCTGTTGAACAAGAAATTGGCCGACGGTCGAGTCAAAAGAGGCTAGGCGGAGAGATCAGCCGGTGACGTCCGGAGGTGGCGGCAGGACTTGCAAGAAAAGTTCTGACCAGAAGTTATTCCGACGGAGACCTCTGACACTCAAGTCAGTTTCAGGCTCAATAGATAGAGGAGTGAAAAAGGTAGAGTTTTGGCTCTGTGTTCTTAGGCTTACTTACGTGAAGGATCTCTGCTTACCTCTATTTATAGATAGATGAAATGATGGACGGTCATATCGGCCAGGTCCCATTGTACGAAGCCGCGCCTGGTGTCAGACGGTGGGCATGCCTTTCGTTTAGCATGCAAGTGGCTGTGGTGGCGGTCCCTGCCATGCGTGCGGTGTAATTAATGAAGTCGTGGCCCCCCGTCATGGTGCACTGCCAGCCATCCTAGGTATGATTTTTGGATGACGTGACCTGATGTGGCCTGATGGGGTGGCGTGGCGGCGTGCCTGATGTCGGAACACCTGGCTAATGTCTATGTTAGAAGGTTGGCCAATTGAGCCTGAAGGGGGCACGATCCAATCATCGTAGTCGGTAGGATGCCAAGGAAGTAGTCGGTCGTGCACCGAATGTTAGATTTTCTCGTAGATGGTGTCAGACCAAGTCAGCCCGATATCGGCGTGGTCGAGTCAACCGCCCTCAGACATTTGGGGGACATCGATTCTAGTCAGTGGAGAGCTAGTCGAGAGAAGACTGACTGACCCAAGTCGGATCGGTATCCCAGTCGATTGAGGACTGAGGAAAAAGTCTAGTCGGCTAAATAACGAGGATCTACCCCAACAAGAAGCATAGCAGGCTAATTAAATTAGCAAGAAGGGGATAAAGGGAAGGGAGAAATACTCATGCTTTTTCTTTATCTCCCTATCATAGCATCCATAGCGAACTGAACCTAAATACTTGGATAATTTAGATAGTATTACCACATCTAGATATCCTCGTGTGATGGTAATATGCAGATGCTGTCTGCTTGTTTTATTTGGAAATGACGGTAACTCTAGTATGGAGCCCTCATTTTTGGTATGTCTGCTTCATTGACGTGGTCTTATTAATTTGAAAGTGGTTGCACCTGCTGAGAGCCCCAACACTGATGGAATTCATATGAGCTGTCGATCTCTGTTGTGGTTGAAGATAGTATGATTGGAACGGGTCCGTACTACCAGCCATCTAGCATGATTACCTATTCAGCTATGCTTGATTCATGATTATATATTAATCCCTTCCGATAGTTCTTTTAAAATAAATGCCAGGGGAAGCTGCTTCAAGTAATAGTAGATGGTTTCTCAGCATATTTCATATCCTGTTTCACACAAATGACGTTTCAGGTGCTATTATTGCGGTACAAATACTGAAATATAAGGTGAATGACTTGCTTTTAGGTAGTCAAGGTTTTATAATAATTATCGAAAAAGAAAAAAAAAAAAAGTTTTCCAGAACATTCTGATGAAGAACATCTCAAGTCCAATAATAATTATCGACCGGTAAGATGTACGAAATAAAAAAAAAATAGTAATAAAAAGGAAACTCTCTTTTCTAAAATTTTATTTCAGTAACTTAAATATTCTGATTACAACGATGGTCAGAGGATCTTATTTATAGACAGAAAGTCGTAATTCAACTAAAAAAATTTTTGAAAAAAAATAAAATATGGAATAAATCAATGGCCATTCTAGCTCGACAGTGTCAGAATCCTACAGAAATCGGTGCTACATGTCAAGTCAATTTCACATATTTCGGATCCAATCCTCAAATCAATGTATCTGGTCGCTATGAAGTCTGCATCATCCTCTCCTAGCTGGAAAGAACTCATCCTCGAGTTTAAACCTCCTCGTCTGATGAGTCATCTACATAAGAAATTAAATATTTCACATCGAACACATTAGAGATTCGAAGAAAACTGAGTAGTTTCAGTTGATAAGTATTGTCATTGATTTTTTTGATTATTTCGAAGGGACCCATCTTGCACTGACTCAACTTGTTGTATTCTCCTACTGGATACCGATACTTAGTCAGAACAGCCCACACATTGCCGACTTCAAAAGTTATCTTCCTTCTACGCTTGTCTGTGATCTTTTTGTATTTGGCATTACTGGCTTCAATCTATTATTTAACTGACTGATGCATAGCTTGAAGTTCTTTAGCCTAATTTTCAGCCTTTTCACTAGGTTGTCCTCTGGAAGTGATGGGAGTTAAGTCCAGGACACTGCTCGGATTCAATCCATAGACAATCTGAAATGGGCTATAGCCTATAGCCTAGTTCATCGAACAGTTGAATGCGAACTCAACGTATGCCAAAGCCAAGTCCCACAACTTTGGGCGCTCGCCAGTAATACTCCTCAATATATTTCCCAAGCTCCTATTGACGGACTCAGTCTGACCATCTGTTTGAGGATGATAGGCTTAACTGAATTACAAACTTATCTCCAATCTTTTCCACAAACTCCTCCAGAAGTGACTCATGAACTTCGTGTCTCGATCAGATGTAATAATTTGGGCACTCCATAGAGTGGCACTGAGAGTGAAAGTGGTATGGATATTATCCATCTAAATCCATTTCTGTATCTGAATTAATTCGGATATGGATAAAAATTTGAGGATTCGACTAATATCCATATCCATATCCATAAAAAAAAATTGAATATAGATATAGATAGATAACTATCCAATCTATATTCGAATATCTGAATCTATATGTAATCTTTTATAATTTTATATAGTATTATTAATTTTTAAGAATAATATATAATTATATAAATATGTTATTAACTAGATTATCATCTATTTAGTAATATCTTTGATTCTGTAGTCATAAAGTTAATTATCTAAGTAATATCTATAATTATATCCATACTTCAGCATCCGAATTGTATCCGTATCTGTTTAAAATAAATATGGATATAAATTTTTATATCCGAATAATATCCGTATTTATATTCATTAGATAAAACAAATATAGATATGGATATGGTGGTATCCAATCCATATCCGATCTGGTTTCAGTCTTAAGTTGCATAATCTCTTTGAAAAATAACTAAGCAACATTTGAAACATCCATGATCTTACAACAAGCAATGAAGTGGCTATCTTGGAGAATCAATCCACAACCATGAGGATCGAATCGCTCCATCTTTGAGTCATTGGCAATCCCAATATGAAATCCATGCTAACTTCCTCCCATGGATCATTAGGGACAGTAAAGGAGTGTGCAATCTGGCATTAGTCACCATCTCCTTAGAAACTTGACATGTATGGCATCGCTGCACGTGGCGAGTCACATCACGCTTCATCTTGGATCAAAAATATTTACTATGGATCAACATGAGAGTTTTGTCTCTATCGAAATGACCTTCCATATGAAGCTCCTGTACTATATTCTCCCCAAAGAACAATCGAAGATACGAAGCTGTACACCTCAAAGTAAGAAGCCTTCATGTAATTGAAAATCAATTCATTCATGAGAATGTACCTCTTGTAGAATTCGACCAAAATCTGAATCACTGGCATAGAGATCCTTCAGGATATCAAATCTAATCACCTCCAGTGAAGAACTCCTAGCAGCTTGGCCATCCGGCTTAGCACATCTGCAATCAGATTTTGAGCACCAGATTTGTGCTTCAGAATAAAGTGAAACTCCTGCAAGTAATTCACCCACTTGATATACCTACAGCTCAATTTTTTTTGTCTATTGATGTACTTCAGGCCTTTGTGATCAGTGTATAAGATGAACTCCTTCTAGACCAGGTAATGATGCCGCTGCCTAAGTGCACTGATCACTGCATAAAACTCCACATCATAAGTTAAATAATTCCACTTGGATCCAGACAACTTTTTACTGTGGAAGCAAATAGGCCGCCCCTCTTGACTGAGAACTCCACCAACCCTTATAGAAGATGCATCAAACTCCACCTCGAACACTTTGAAGAAATCTGAAAGGGCAAAGACATCAGCAGAGGTGATCTTTTCTTTGATTTCTTCGAAGGCGGTCTGCACCTCGAGTGTCCACTAGAATCATCTCCCTTTCATGCAGTCAGTCATTAGGGACATCATGGAAGAGAAACCATAGATGAATCTGCAGTAGAAAGACGTCAGGCCATCAAAGCTTCGAACTTCAAAGATGTTGCACAGTGTCGGCTAGTTTTGAATAGCCTGGACTTTCATTAGATTAGCCCGCAGCCCCTCGGAGGAGACGACATAGCCCAGAAAGGTTAGCCATCCACCACAAAACTGTATTTCTTGGGATTGGCAAATAACTTCTCTCTCTTTAGCATGCTAAGAACCTCCACAAGGTGCTGCAAATGATCTTCTAAAGAAGGATTGTAGATCAGTATATCATCAAAGTAAATCACAATGAATTTATCAATGAATGGTTGCAATGCATGATTTATCAACCTCATGAAGGTGCTCGACACGTTGGAGAGTCCGAACGGCATCACCAGCCACTCATACAGGTCCTCCTTATTTTGAAGGTTGTCTTCCACTCGTCCCCAGATCTGATGCACAACTGATAGTAGCCACTCTTCAGGTCGATCTTAGTAAATACCTTGGTCCCAGCAAGTTGATCAAGCATGTCATCCAGTCTTGAAATTGAAAATCAATATTTGATGGTGATTCGGTTGATAGCTTGGCTATCTATGCACATGCACTACGAACCATCTTTTTTCGAAACCAACAGAGCAGGGATTGCACATGGACTCATGCTTGGATGGATGTATCCCTTGTTCGATAACTCCCAGACCTACCACTGTAACTCCTGATGTTCAGCTGGACTCATGCAGTATGTCGGTTTGTTTGATAGACTCGCCCAAAGAACAAGATCAATGTGGTGTTGTATGTCCCTTCTGATGGTAATCCTACAGACAAGTCTTCAGAGAATACATAGCAAATTTTGAAGTATAGGATGTACCAGGGGTGGGATGTCTTGCTCAGCCAACTCATCCTTCTCCACCACCGCTAGCAAGTAGTCAGCCTCCATCACGTCCTTCAAATAGGTGTGCTTCATCAAAAGGTTGATGTTGGTCTCTGCTTTAGTTTGGGTAAGTCTTTTTTCTTCAAGGTGCCAGGGTGATCTTCTGATTATCCTTCCAGAAGGTATGAGTGTTCTGACGGCATCATGAATAACACCATGGTCATACTGCCATGATTTTTTTAGAAGTAAATAACAAGCGTCCATTCTAATAACATGACACCATATCTTGTCATAGTATTTCTATCCAATAAAGAATGAAATAAGGCAGTAACTATCAACAATCACCTCGCTCTCTTTTTGAAACCAAGACAGCTTGTATGATCATGGGTGCTTCTCGATGGCTAGATTTAGTTTTGTAACAGCCTCCTGAGAGATGATGTTTTCATAGTTTTCACCATCTATGATGACTTTACAGACCCTCTTCTCAATGGTGCAGCAAATATGAAAAATATTATTCTGCTTTCAGTCCTCTTTTTTCTCTCTTTTGGGAGCAAGTAAGCTCTTTCGAATAACTAGAGCCTCCCCGCTATCGCCAAACAGCAAGGAGTCATCCTCTTCATTACCTATTTCATCATAAACAGCTCCTGTTCTTCATCAACTGGTCCATTCTCTTCAATCAACAACTACTTTCCAAGTTGTCCAGTAGGTTTCTGGCACTCATTCTGCATATGTCCGATCTCACCACAGTTGTAAGATCTCAAGGTAGAAGATCCTGCTTGGACTAGTTTTGTGCACCTCGTATCTCCTACAGCATGAACAGGAGGAGCAGGAGTTGGGTTGCGCCGCATGTCGCTTGAGTTGTTAGCTATTGGTGCTCAATTACTTCGCAGGGAAGGTTCAAGTGGGGGTAGAGGTCTTCGCCGTAATTGCTCCTCAGCCACAACAGCTCGATGGTATGCCTCTTTGACCATCCACATGGTGTGTAGTCTCAAGGCATCTTGGATCTGCTGTCGTAGACCTTTAAGATATCGTGCGACCATCTACTCCTCGCTCTCCACCAGATCGTTTCACGCAACCAGCTGGTAGAATTCTTCTATGTACTCATCTACAAATTTGGGTCTTGTCGAAGATTCTGCAGGTGTTGGTATAGGATTTGTGTATAGTTGAAGGGTAGGAACTGCTCTCTCCATGCCTTCTTTATCTTTTTCCAATCCTGAATTTTTGGTTTGCCTTTGCTTTCTTAGATTTTCTTCAATTGCTACCACCAAGCAGAAGCACATCCTGTTAATTTAAGAGCAACAAGTTTTACCTTCTTGTCTTCAGAGACCTTGTATTCGAAGATGTGCTCGATCTGATCTAGCTAATCAAAAAATACTTCCATCTATAGACTATCTGAATATTCAGATAAATCTACTCTGACAGAGTTGAATCATCGGGTTGATCATTCGAACACATCACCACGATCTTCTCACCGGCATGTGGGAAGACCTATGTGGAAGGGGTTTTCAAAATCTGAAAACTCTCTTTCAGATCTGCGACTTTAAGGTTCCGCCTCGAATCTCACATCTCAAGTTTCTAACTGCATAAGACACGCAGTTAGATCCATCACCTATCTCCTCAAATCTTCGCACTCTAATATCAGGTCCTGTTCCTGTTGATGATTTCATCATGGGCTGCTACCTGATTTGTAGATTGATTCTTCTTGCGACCACCATCCACCATCTAGACTATAGGGAAGAACTCTACTCATGGATCTATTGGGCTCTGATACCAACTGATGATGTAGTCTATGGCCACATTTAGATGGAAAGGAGGAAAAAGATGCATGAAATAAAGGGAAAAATGATAAAGGAAGAGGAAACTCTCTTCTCTAAAATTTTATTTCAATAACTCAAATATTCTAAGTACAACGATGGCCAGAGGGCCTTATTTATAGGCAAAAAGTTGTAATTCAATTAAAAAAAATTAAAAGAAAATAAAATATGGAATAAATCAAAAACATACTCTATGTCGGACTAAGACTCTTACGCACTCCCGTTGGCCTGTCAGACAATTGAATTAGGCTCTAAAATTTACAGTGATGGCAAAATAGCCAATCTTGTAGAGCTCGAAAAGAGCTTTCCAAAATAGATCATAATAATAATTCTAATATCAGATGATAAAGTTATAGCCATTCTAACTTGACAGTGTCAGAATCCTGTAGAAATCAGTGCTGTCAAATCGATTTCACACCCTTTCGGATTCGATCCTTCAAATCCATATATCTAGTTGCTATGATGTTTGTATCATCATCTTAGCTTCAAAGAGATCCACCTTTCAAGTCCAATAATAATTGTCGACAAGTACTAGTGTGATTCACCCCATGCACCCATGTAAAAACCGCACCCTAATTACCTACTCATCTTAGCTCCAAAGAGATCTACCTTTCACTGGTCATGCAATTATAGACACCATCTGTGATGGTGGATGAGATTTCTTTCATCGACATTAGAATTCAAAGGAACTCAAATAGCAATAGAGCATGAAAGGAAGTTTGCTTGCAGCGACATATTTTCATATGAGAAAATATATAAAGTAAATTACAAAAATTCTCCTAAGGTTTGAGTTAATTACAGTTAAACCCATTATTTTTCAAAACCTACACTTACACCCCTAAAATGTAACGTCGTTAGTCAAACTATTTCAGAAATATAAAATGATCAAATTACCCTCCATTACAATTCCCTCATCAAGGGAATAAAATCAATAAAGGTGATGAGGTTCTTAAAAAAAGAAAGAAACAAAGGAGATGAGATGGGATGTCCTTGTTATCTGAGCCTTCATCTCTGTCCTTGTATCTGATAGCAATTGTCGGACTCTTTTGTCTAGTGGAAGAAGAAGAGAGGGAGAAGATAGCTAGAGACCAGCTCCAGGTGCTGAACACACTAGATGTCACTAAGACCCAATGGTACCACTTCACGGCAATTGTTATCGCTGGCATGGGCTTCTTCATCGATGCCTATGACCTCTTCTACATCTCCTTGGTGACCAAGCTCCTCGACCGAATCTACTACTTCGACCCTGCATCTAGTACTCCCAGCTCGCTCCCATCGAATGTGTTGGCCGCCGTCATGGTGTGGCCTTCTGCAACATGCTCTCCGACCAGCTCTTCTTTGGGTAGCTCCACGATAAGATGGGCCAGAAGAAGGTCTATGGCCTCACCCTCATGCTCATGGTGGTCTGCTCCCTCGCCTCCAGCCTTTCCTTTGGCCGCACTGCCAAGGGAATCATTGCCACCCTCTGCTTCTTTCGCTTCTGGCTTGGCTTCAGCATCAGTGGTGACTATCCGCTCTCTGCTACCATCATATCTGAGTATGCCAACAAGCACATCCGCCATGCATTCATCGCTGCCGTCTTCGTGTTGGGAATAGTGTCCCAAAGCCAATCGTCAGTTTGTGACGGTTGTGCTCATTTTTTGTATTTGTACATGAATTATGAATTAATAAAAATTATTTTGATATTTTTCATCACAAAATATTTCATCTTCTAATGAACTCCTATGTTGTGGTGAAGTCCTTAGGACTATTTAGACTCGACAAAGGAGGATTTGTCGTTTAGTCCTTAAATCTGTTCGCGACCAAATGATACGTTGTTACTAAGGACGACAATGTTTATCAAGCATAGGTCATTGTGTGCCATATAGGTTGGTTGTCCTCTTAATCAATGAATGTGGAGACACTCGTATAGCATACAGGTGAGATGTAAGGGTACATCTGCACTGAACGTGACCAACTCCGGAGCTATTTCTGCTGTCAAGATTTGCTCCGATGGAATATGGGTAAAAATATCCCTCCGACCTCAGACCGCCACGGTGACTTGCAAGTAACTCACTGCACTTAGGCACTGGACTACCTAAATTTTTAATTCAGTGATGGAAGGCTGCTGGGTGTAGTCAAGTACTTGACTTGTCGGTGCGTGTGTCAAGATGGGATTGACCACTCCAGTTTAGGAGCTGTGTACAGTCGTGTTTCAATTTAACAAAATCTTGGTCAGGGTAGTCCTTGTGAGGAGTCACAGGACTGTTTGAGTTGAGCACGATTCGGATGATCTGATCAGGGTTAACAGTTTAACCCTGAGTCATCCTAAACACAGGGGTCAAAAGGATGAATTATACAGTAACCATATCATGTAGGTTCTGAGTGTTGCGACTGTGACTCTTCGATCTATCCGAACATCGGGTATCATTGCTAGATGGTCACTTCGATTAGTACAGGAATTGGTTCCTGTGCTACTGGCTTAAGTTCGAACCTGCGGGGTCACACACATTAGAAGTTCCTATCTGATCTGATGGCTGATGAAGAGTTCTAATGCTCGTGGACTATGAGTCCTATGTATCTAGACTCTGTGATGAGAATCAAGATTCTCTGATCATAAGTCCCACACATTTTGGATACCGGGGTCAAGAGTCCCACTGGTTTGGGATTCTTCAATCAGGGTTACATATCGATAAATTCTGATGCCCGATTACCCATCAGATTTGGACTCAATATTTATGAGAAATTTTATTAGTGATTTGATCACTAATTAACTCAATTTGATTGAGTAATTATTTTTGGATCAAGTCCAATTGAATTGGATTCAGTTGGGTTTGATCCGATTAGGTTAAGAGTTGACCTAATCGTCGAGATGGTTTGATCCATGATTTGATCAGGGTTGGCTTAATCAATTCCTGATTTGATTAGAATTTTATTGAGCCTAATTAAGCCTAATTTAGTTGGATTTAAATTAGTCTAATTGGACCTAACTTATTTGGTTCAATTAGGTTGGTTTAAATAATTAAACCATCTTGACCCAATCTCCATGCGCCACCTCACTTCCATTGCACCCATTTGAATTCATGAGAAGGAACTTCTCATGAATTTTTTCATGCTAAGCCCTCTCCACGCCCCACTTTAATGTACCAAATGAATGGATAAGAATGATTGGTTGGCCATTCAAATTCAAAATAAAGTTTGAATTTGAATGGGCAATCAATTATTGCACCTTATCCCTTTTTTTACGACCCATTTATTACATGAGAAAAGATTTCTCATGAAATCACTCCATGCACAATTTTAGCCACGCCTTAGCCTTTAGTGGATAAGGGATGAGTTGGTGTCCATTTGAATTTAAAATTTGATTTGAATTCAAATGTACAATTATTCATCTTTATCCTTTCTTTTAGATAAGATGTTTGACGTTGTTATAAAAGGAGATGAAGAAAGAAGATTTTTTGGAGAAAAATTTTGGGATGTGAGGAAGTCTTGTGCATGAGAAGGAAGTCCATATCCTTCCAAGAGAAAAAGAAAGAAAAGTGGGTGCAAGGTTTCCGGTGAGTTTCCTAGAGTTTTAGTCTGGGATTCGGGAAGTGAGAAAGTGAGCTACGAGTATCGTGAGCCCATAAAATCTCAGAAAGATCTTCAACATCCTCTCAAGCACGTCTGTTGATGATCCGAAGCATTCGAAGAATCGACAGACATCGATCGAAGGAATTCGATCAGCATCGACCGTCAAAAGGGCTCTACAACGAGCTAGCACTCGTGAGGAGTCGATCAGATCGGAAGCTTCGTATGGATGATCCGCAGAGGTCAGACATACTGTGTGACTACATCACGATGATCAGACTCTCCCGACGGTGATCAGATTGCGGCGATCTACTACCCGCACAAAGGTATTATGTTCTGAACATATTACAGTAAAGTATTTACTGTTCGAATTTAAATCTCAAATTTAAATGAATGCATGCTATATATCATATTTAGATCCTAGTGTAGGATAAATTTATATTAATTAATTAGATTAATTAATATTTTTCACTGTAAAATCATAATTTTGAAAAAGTTTTAAAATTATCATTTTACCCCTGCACTATTTTTTCCCACAAATGGTATCAGAGCGGGTTCTTAGATATGATATATATAGTTGCATGCGTAGATTAAGTAGTAATCTAAAAGTTTAAATTTAAATTTAAAATTTAAAATTTGAATTTTGAAAGTTGTTCGAAATTCAAAATTCAAAAATTTAAAATTCAAAATTTAAAATTTGAATTTTAAATTTGAAATTCAAATTCAAATTCAAAATTTAAAATTTTGAAATTTAAAATTTAAAATTTGATTGAAATTTCAAATTTGAAATTTAAAATTTAAAATTCAAAATTTGAAATTAAAATTGAAATTCAAAATTTTGAAATTTGAAATTTGAAATTTGTTTAAATTTGAAATTCAAAATTTAAAATTTAAAATTTAAAATTTAAATTTTAAAATTGGTATATTTAGATATACTTGATCCAAGTAGCAAGTAATCGAATTGGGTTGGTTGCCATGGCCGTCCGGTCATAGGAGAAAAGCAGGGTTTAAAGGCCCTCTCCTCCCATTCGATGGGGTCTCCTATGGCGGTAGGGGTGCCACTGCAATTATATCCATGCAGATGAAGCAGCGAAAAAATTAATTGTAAATGTTCAATTATGAAATTTATCATGAATGTGTTAGATTAGATCTAAAGAATATTCATGATTTATTTTGATTGAGTTATTTTCTGTTATGTAATTAGTAATAGGATTGTTATTTATGAAATGTGCTGATCTATTTGTGAAATGAGTCAACATATTTGGGAACAAAAAATAAAACCTTTCAAAATTTAAAAATTATTTTGAAATACCAAACCCTGACCCATCAGTCCAAATACTTAATTAAAAGAATTAAGTGTTGTCAGTAGGTCTAGAATTTGAATTAAGACCTAAGACAATTGCATAAATTTGTGGGTCAATGGGTTAGATGGATTAGATCCATAATTGGGTTAGACCTAAGGTAGCTTAAAGAAATGGACTAAATTAGAGTAATTGATCAAATCTAATCAAAAGTTGAATTAGATTAGGTCAAGGATACTCTAGACTCAACTCCAATAGTTGTAGTTGAATGGGTCCATGTCTTTAACTAGACCAAGATGGACTTAATTCATGGCTACGCGGTGGAACCCTATTTACTAAGTTGATCAAATTAAAACTAATAAATGGTTGGTGTCTAAGGTAAGTTTGGCAGTTTGACCAGTGATTTTAAGCGGGAGCTACTCGCAGTGATTCGATCTCTGATGAGTTAATGGCTTATCCCCACCACTGATCTCACTTACCTGGCCAACCTGGTGAATTAGATTTTGATTAGATCACTTGATGATTAGGGCTCACCCATGTCATTAGGTAAATCAGTGTGACTGATTTAGGTGCTCCTAATGCCAGCTTTAATTAAATCTTTTTTAATCTGACTTGGTGAAGTCAGTGGAGGATTGAAATTGGCTGATATTTTTTCTTCTCATCTATCCTTTAATAAAATCTTTAAAAATTATTAGGTCCCTAAAAATAATTAAGTTATATTGATAACTAAGTCATAGCCTCCCATTAAGTGAGTGATAATGAGTCCATTAGTTTAATAATCATTGGAGGCCCAAAGGCCTAGTGCTTATTGATTAATGAATTATCATTCATAATATGATAATTTGTTTGAGTCTTTCTGATGGTGGTCAGGTTGGCCGCCAAAGTCGGGCCTGATCATTTATTGGTCCGATTCACCAAATCAAATCATGTTAATAGTTGGACCTAACCAGATCTTTTCAGTGGAGGCCAAAGCCTACTGATTAGGTTCTGGGGCAAAATCAATTACTAGAAGTTGTTTAGAGAAACAACTGGTTATGAACCTACCCATAGATGCATATGGGTTGACCAACCAAAGTTGGGCTCGTGTGTAGTCTATATGGATTCTAGTACCCACTAAGGAATTAAAGTAATTCCTCGAATTGAGGTTGAGGCTACCAGTTCGTAAAAATACTGGGAGAAACTTTAGACTAAAGTCCAAGTCTTTAGTATTTATAATTTATGTACTAATAGAGGTCTGATTTTTTTTTATGCAGCTATGGCCACTACCCTGTCGCTCTGGTCATTATTAGATAATGACAAGCTCATGGGACCTAATTTCGATAGCTGGTATCGAAAATTAAAAATCATCCTTGAGCATGAATGATCCTTTATGTAGTAACGGATCCAGCACCTGAGGAGCCAGCCCCGAACGTTAGAGGGACGGTCCGAGACACTTATCAGAAGTGGCTCCACGACTGCACCACCGTTCGATGCATTATGCTGGCGGCAATGAATGATGAGTTCAGCCGCAGGTTCGAGAATGCCCAGCCGCAGGAGATGCTTCAAATGTTGAACGACTTCTTTGGCACGCCTGACAATGTTGAAAGGCACAAAACTAGTTGTGCCATTTCAATGCTCGGATGAGGGATGGAGCCTCAGTCACTGATCATGTACTGTACATGATCGAAATGATTGAGCCCTAAGTAAATTGGACTTTCCTTGCACGAGCAGCTCGGTAAGGATGCGATCCTTAATTCATTGCCCAAGTCCTTCCTCCCCTTCCTTACTCATTTTGGACGACAAAGCCTGCAGTGAACTACCACGGCTTGTTGGGTTACTGCAGAACTTTGAAAGGATCACCAGCTCCATAAGGAGTCGGTGAATGTTTGGGAGGATTTTCTTCTGATCGTCGACCCTTTAAGAAAGGAAAGAAGGAGAACAAAAAGAAGAAGAATAAGAAGTGCAGCTGCATGCTGGGACGTCTGCACAGGGTCAGACCAAGAAACGCAAGCCCGACTAGAGCCAGCGGAGTGCTTCTTTTGCAAGAAGAGGGGCACTGGAAGAGAAACTGTCCTCTATACATTGCCTTCCTGGACCGAACAGACCGAAGAAGAAGCAAGGTACTTATATGATAACACCTTGCAATTTTTCATTTGTGATACTACTGTCTGGGTATTGGATACGAAAGTCCTTATCATATTTGCAATTTGATGCAGGGTCTGCAGGTCAGTAGGAGATTTGATGAAGCGAGAGATTCCTGAACGTTGGAGATGGAAGCATAGTTCAGTTCTAGCATTAGGAATCATGAACCTTGTAATCAATTCTGAAACGTAATTCTAAGTGAATGTCACTATTGTCCAAGCTTTTTATTAAATATTATTTCTGTAGGCCTTTTGGCCATGAACGGTTATCAATTTTTAATAAAAAAAAATATTTGCAATATCATTTTGAATGGTGTTACAATATTTGTTGGACAACTTAATAATAGAATTTACTTTCTATCACAACCTGTTAATGTGGTTCAAACCTCCGATAAAATCCTAGAATAGATAATTGTCAGAAGTCTACCTTTGGCACTGTAGGTTAGGTCATATTAATAAGAACATGATAAATAGATTGCTTAAGAAGAATTCTTGAAATAGGTGATTGTGAATCACTTCCAACTGTGAGTCCTGTCTTCTTGATAAAATGACCAAATCACCTTTTACTGAAAAGGTGAGTGAGCCGGTGAATCTTGGGTCTGGTACATTCTGATGTATGTGGACCCATGAGCTCAAGTGCAAGAGGTGGATATTTCTACTTCATAACCTTCACAGATGACCTATCGAGGTATGGGTATGTCTATTTAATGAAGCATAAATCGGAGTGTTTGAAATATTCAAACTATTCTGAAATGAGGTAGAAAAAAAATGGAAAGTGTATTAAAACTCTTCGATCTGATCGAAGAGGTGAATATCTTTTCAATATTTTCTAACATATCTTAGGGAGAATGGGATTCTCTCTCAGTGGACTCCTCCTGGAACACCACAACATAATGGTGTATCTGAAAGGAGGAATCGGACCTTGTTGGACATGGTTCGATTCATGATGGGGTTTGCTGGTCTATCGATCTTCCTCTGGGGATATGCGCTCGAATCGGCTTGTTACTTCTTAATAGAGTTTCGAGTAAGTCTGTAATCAAAACGCCATATGAGATATGGATAGGACGTAAGCCAGTACTCTCGCACCTTAGGTTTGGGGGTGTCCGGCTTATCTTAAACATTTAATTACGGACAAGCTAGACCTAGGTCTAACAAGTGTAATTTTATAGGTACCCAAAAGAGACCAAAGGATATTACTTCTACCTAGCTGATGAGCAAAAAGTGTTTGTCAACCTTAAGGCAATCTTTTTGGAAAAGGAGTTCTTGGTGAAGGGACTGTTGCCTCTAAGATCGAACTTGACGAAGTTCGACAGATAAAAAAACTGACACAAGTTGCTGAACCTAAACCGGATTTGGTTAGATCAGATCCGGAGCCCATTGTTCAAGCACCCTTAAGGCGATCTGGTAGAGTACCACGTCAACCGGACAGATACTATGATTTCTTGGTCCGAGACGGCGATCTTATCGAACTTGATGAAAATGATGAGGATCCGATCACCTACATGGATGCAATGCAAAGACCTGACTCTGAAAAATGGCTAGAGGCCATGAAATCCGAAATGGAGTCCATGAAGGTCAATGATGTGTGGACATTGGTTGACCCACCCGAAGGAGTAAAACCATAGGGTGTAAATGGGTCTTCAAGAGGAAAGAAGTGCAGACGGAAAGGTGAAAACCTATAAAGCCAGTCTGGTTGCCAAGGGATATCGTCAACGTTATGGTATAGACTATGACGAGATATTTTCTCCTGTGGCAATGCTCAAATCCATTCGGATTATGCTTGCGATAGCTGCCCATCTGGACTATGAAATCTGACAGATGGATGTGAAGATAGCTTTCCTAAATGCAGAGCTGGATGAAGAGGTATATATGATACAACCTGAAGGATTCACATCCACAGATGAGTCTAAGGTGTGCAGGCTATAGAGGTCCATTTATGGACTTAAGCAGGCATCACGGAGTTGGAACATATGTTTTGATAAGACGATCAAGACGTCTGGCTTTGTTAAGAACGGAGAAGAGCCCTGCATTTATAAGTGGGCTAATGATCCAGTAGTAGTATTTCTTGTATTGTATGTGGATGACATTCTCTTAATCGGGAATGATGTTCCTGCATTACAGGGAATAAAGATTTGACTGTCGTCACAGTTCTCCATGAAGGATCTGGGAGAAGCTTCTACATCCTAGGGATGAGGATCTATAGGGATAGATCTAAAAGGTTGCTTGGTTTATCTCAGTCCACATTCATTGATACTATGCTGAAGAGGTTCAGCATGGAGAATTCCAAGAAAGACTATCTTCCGATAGGCCATGGAATTTTCTCTCGAAGAGGGATTGTCCGACAACACCTCAAGAGAGAGAGCGTATGGGTAAGATTTCATATGCTTCGGTAGTGGGATCTATTATGTATGCCATGACATGTACACGACCAGATGTGGCATACTCACTAGGGGTAGTGAGTAAATACCAATCTGATCCAGGGAGAATCACTGGAAGGTTGTTAAAACCATCCTGAAGTATTTAAGAAATACTAAGGACCAATGACTTGTTTATGGTGAATCGGACTTGAGACTTATAGGGTTTACAGACTCTAATTTCCAGTCTGATCACGATGACAGCAAAAGTGTGTCGGAATTTATTTTTACCCTTAATGGTGGGGCTATCTGCTGGAAAAATTTCAAGCAGCACATAGTGGCTGATTCAGTTTATGAGGTGGAGTATGTCGCTGCATCAGATGCTGCCAAAGAAGCGGTGTGGCTGAAAAAATTCATCACCGAGCTCGGAGTAGCACCTCCCTTGTTGGTCCAGTTCTGCTCTACTGTGACAGCTCTGGAGCCATTGCTCAGGCGAAGGAACCAAAGGCACACCAGCGGACAAAGCATATTCTGCACCACTACCATCTCATCCAAAAATTATGGATCGAGGTGACGTCGATCTTCAGAAGATCGATGGGAAGGAGAACCTGACTGATCCATTCACTAAAATATTGCGGTGAAGGAGTTCGACAACTACAAGTCGAAGATGGGTATTGATATTGCACCGATTGGCTTTAGGCCAAGTGAAGATTGTTGGGAATAGTGTCCCAAAGCCAATCGTCAGCCTGTTGACGGTTGTGCTCATTTTTTATATTTGTACATGAATTATGAATTAATAAAAATTATTTTGATATTTTTCATCATAAAATATTTCATCTTCTAATGAACTCCTATTTGTGGTGAAGTCCTTAGGACTATTTAGACTCGACAAAGGAAGATTTGTCATTTAGTCCTTAAATCTGTTTGCGACAAAATGATACGTTGTTACTAAAGACGAAACGTTTATCAAGCATAGGTCTTGTGTGCCATATAGGTTGGTTGTCCTCTTAACCAATGAGTGTGGAGACACTGGTATGGCATAAGATGAGATGTAAGGGTACATCTGCACTGAACGTGACCAACTCCAAGCTATTTCTGCTGTCAAGATTTGCTCCGATGGAATATGAGTATAAATATCCCTCCGATCTGAGACCACACAGTGACTTGCAAGCAACTCACTGCACTTAGGCACTGGACTACCTGAATTTTTAATTCAGTGACGGAAGGCTGCTGGGTGTAGTCAAGTACTTGACTTGTCGGTGCGTGTGTCAAGATGGGATTGACCACTCCAGTTTAGGAGCTGTGTACAGTCATATTTCAATTTAGCAAAACCTTGGCCAGGGTAATCCTTATGAGGAGTCACAGGACTGTTTGAATTGAGCATGATTCGGATGATCTGATCAGGGTTGACAGTTTAATCCTGAGTCATCCTAAATACGGGGGTCAAAAGGATGAATTATACAGTAACCATATTCATGTAGGTTCTGAGTGTTGCGACTGTGACTCTTCGACCTATCCGGACATCGGGTACCATTGCTAGATGGTCACTTCGATTAGTACAGGAATTGGTTCCTGTGCTACGGCTTAGGTTCGAACCTGCGGGGTCACACACATTAGAGGTTCCTATCTGATCTGATGGCTGATGAAGAGTCCTAATGCTCGTGGACTATGAGTCCTACGTGTCTGAGACTCTGTGATCGAGAATCAGGTTCTCTGATCATGAGTTCACATATTTTGGGTACCGGGGTCAAGAGTCCCACTGGTTTGGGACTCTTCGATCAGGGTTACATATCGATGAATTCTGATGCCCGATTACCCATCAGATTTGGACTCAATATTTATGAGAGGTTTTATTAGTGATTTGATCACTAATTAACTCATTTGATTGAGTAATTATTTTTGGATCAAGTCCAATTGAATTGGATTCAGTTGGGTTTGACCCGATTAGGTTAAGAGTTGACCTAATCGTCGAGATGATTTGGTCCCTGATTTGATCAGGGGTTGGGCTTAATCAATTCTTGATTTATTAGGATTTTATTGAGCCTAATTAAGCCTAATTTAGTTAGGTTCAAATTAGTCTAATTAGACCTAACTTATTTGGTTCAATTAGGTTGGTTTAAATAATTAAACCACCTTGACCCAATCTCCATGCACCACCTCACTTCCATTGCACCCATTTGAATTCATGAGAAGAACTTCTCATAAATTTTTTCATGCCAAGCCCTCTCCACGCCCACTTTAATGTGCCAAATGAATGGATAAGAATGATTGGTTAGCCATTCAAATTCAAAATAAAGTTTGAATTGAATGGGCAATCAATTATTGCGCCTTATCCCTTTTTTTACGCTCCATTTATTACATGAGAAAAGATTTCTCATGAAATCACTCCATGCATAATTTTAGCCATGCCTCACGTCTTTAGTGGATAAGGGATGAGTTGGTGTCCATTTGAATTTAAAATTTGATTTGAATTCAAATGTGCAATTACTCATCTTTATCCTTTCTTTTGGATAAGATGTTTGACGTTGTTATAAAAGGAGGTGAAGAGTGGGGCGTTAAGGAAGAAGATTTTTTGGAGAAAAATTTGGGGCGTGAGAAAGTCATGTGCATGAGAAGGAAGTCCATATCCTTCCAAGAGAAAAAGAAAGAAAAGAAAGAAAAGTGGGTGCAAGATTTCCGGTGAGTTCCCTAGAGTTTTAGCCTGGGGTTCGGAAAGTGAGAAAGTGAGCTACGAGTATCGTGAGCCCATAAAATCTCAGGAGATCTTCAACATCCTCTCAAGCATATCTGTTGATGATCCAGAGTATCTGAAGAATCGACAGACATCGATCGAAGGAGTTCGATCAGCATCGACCGTCAAAAAGCTCTACAACGACTAGCACTCGTGAGGAGTCGATCAGACCGAGAGCTTCATGTGGACGATCCGCAGAGCCAGACATGCTGTGTGGCTGCATCGCGATGATCAACTCTCCAACGATGATCAGATTGCGGTGATCTACTACCCGCACAAAGGTATTGTGTTCTGAACACATTACAGTAAAGTGTTTACTGTTCGAATTTGAATTTAAATTTAAATGAATGCATCTATATATCATATTTAGTTCCTAATGTAGGGTAAATTCATGTTAATTAATTAGATTAATTAATATTTTTCACTGTAAAATCATAATTTTAAAATATTTTAAAATTATCATTTTACCCCTGCACTGTTTTTCCCCACACTTCGCAATGCAGGACTTTGGCAACCTCTTTGGTGGAATCGTTGCCCTCATTGTCTCCACCATCTTCAAAGATAGCTTCAGGGCGCCTCCTTGTGACGTCAACCAAGCCACCTCCACCATCCCCCGGGCTGACTACGTCTGGCAGATAATTGTTATGTTCAACATCATTTCGATGGTGCTCACCTACTACTGGTAGATGAAGATGCCAGAGACTATCCGGTACACTACTCTTATCGCTAGGAACTCCAAGCAGGTTGCTGCGGACATGTCGAAGGTGCTCCAGTTGACATCATTGAGGAGCAGCAAACAATGGAGTAGCTCACTAGAAAATGATCGACGACTTCGGCATCTTCTTGAAGGAATTCGCCTACCACTATTGCCTGCACCTCTTCGGCACCGCTACCACCTGGTTCCTCCTCAACATCGTCTTCTATAGCCACAACCTCTTCCAGAAGGATATCTTCAGCATCGTTGGCTGGATCCCCAAGGCCGCCACCATGTGTTAGAAAATCGCTACGGTTTCATAAGTGAAGTTTAAAATTTTAAACATCTATGCAAGAAAATAAATAAATTAAAATATTTATAATTTATTAACGTACCAGATTAGATCTGAAAATTGTAGTAAGGATCTTGACACAAACATTCAACCATGATCTAAAATCTGAAAAAGAAAAACAATCACTAGTGAAAACAAACGAAGATCAGATCTCCATACTTTTAGATCTATGGATGTTCGGGATTTTGATCATAGCCGTGCATGCGTCCGGCCTCTGCTGGTATCCACATGGAGACGTCTGATCAGAATATCAGATTACCGATATGCTAGCATCTTACAGATCTCGTTCCTCAGCCTTGGATCTAGATCTCTTCTTCTATATCTCAAGAAGGAGATCGTTGCATGAACTTTTTCGTGCAGATCTGATGGGATCTGAATCAGATCATCATGAAGAGAAGAAGAACTCTTCTTCTCTTCTTTTCTCTTCTTAGATCTGATCACCATCAGATCTGAGTATTGGATAAAGGGGAGAAAAACAAGAGGAAGCGTTGGGAGAGAGTTGTGATGTTGTAAGAAAAAAAGTGCCTCAACCATCATGCACACCACCTCTCTTTTTTTCTTTTATTTTTGTCGCACACCCCTTATCCCTCATGCCCCAAAGGAGATAAGATCAAATCTTATCCAAATAGGCATGTGAGGCGTGGAAAAGAGGAAGGAAAAAATTGGTGCGCCATAAAGAAATCGATAAGATCTCTCACGCCAATTTTTAGTGCACACCATCTTTTCCAAAAAAATTTTGTCACACAAAATAACTCTTCCATGCCCCACCAAACTTTGATAAGAAAGTTTTCTTGATAAGGCATCTATTCAAATCAAATTTGGATAGATGTCCTAAAAGAGAGAGAGTCCCAGAAGGATGTTGGCGCCCCTCCTCTCTTCACGTGTGCAAGGAATTAATGGGCGCATCTCAACACGTGCCCTCTCCTTCTTGGCATGATATCTGAAAAGAGAGTCCTAGAAGATCTGAACTTTTCGAGTCATGATTCATCTGGTTCAAGTTGGATCTTAATCAAATTCAAATCGAGTTCGAAACGAGCTGAATTCGAAAAGACTGTCAAGCTCATTCCAATCAAACTTGAAATCTAAATTAAGTTTGGATAATTGAACCCAATTAGTATTAAATTAAATTAAATTTAATTAAATTAAATCTGATTTAAATTAATTAGAACTTAATTCATAATTTAATCAGTCTTAAAAAAATTATAATATTTGTAATTAAGTCCCTGCATTAATAATTAGCAGCTGCCAAAACTGTAATGATTACAAATTAGCAGTTTCTAAAATTCAAACTATCAATCTAATTGATAATTCGAATATGATCCAAGTCATTGATCAGTCATGCTCCTTTTGTGTATGACTCCTCAGGTTCTATTCTATTTGGTAGTGAGATATACTGGGATCTTCATCACAGTATCATCAAAAATTTTTTCGATAGGCTGAAATGATTCCAACTCACCTCAACAAAGATCATTGATCCGAAAACAATCTTAGTGAGTTCTCACGATCCGTCAGTGATGCCTAACAGCATGTAATGGCAATTAGCAGAACAGAAAAGATGAACTTCTAAGTACAGTTATCATGTGATATAATTTTTCTATTGTGAGTTCCGACGTGACGGAGGTTATGAAGAATTCGTCAAACCCCATCGTCAGTCATATACTAGATTGGCTCGACTCGAGTTCATCTGTGAATCTCCTGAAAACTCTTTCCAGTATTCACACTAACTCTAGCTAGAGATTTTCTGAACTCAGTCTTATGAATCGCATAGGACTTCTCCTTTTCTACCAAGGATGATAGATTTCATCCAGGTGTATCCTACTCCAAATAGCGAATCTGAACCTACAATAGCCAACATACACGCAATGATCCAAATGCTAGGGATCAAGAAAACGGCAGTCAAACTAAGTAGCCTCGCTGCGAACAGCTAACACATCGCAGATCAAAGGACTAGTCACACCACTGCAACATCGAGAAGACCACTGATGAGTGAGTAGACATCCAAGTGATTTCTCGTGTTGGTCACGCTTAATGCAAGTTATTCTCTAACAACCACCTGCACTCTCACCTCAGTGTCTCTATACCGCAGATTCAAGATTCATCTGTCCAAAAGGAAAGTGATCCATACACCGATCTCGAATGGATTGATCACTGTCCTCTGTGATGATGTTTCGATCAGGAGCATTTAGAAATTAATCACTAATGATGTATGTCTCAAGTTCTCAATATCTTGAGAATATATAAAATCATCTTTATTAATTTTTAAGACAAATCATGGACACATAAGATATGATTGGTTATAAAGACTGTCCATCAAGTACAAAACATGCCCTAGAGAAAAATATGTGTCAGTCAAGATTGGTTTCTAGGATACACATCTAACACCATGAATGCCCTCGAGGAAGTCTATAAGATTGCTTGCGCCCAGACCTTGATCGTCCTTTGCGGTGCCGTCCCTGGCTACTGGTTCACCGTCATGTTCGTCAACATCATCAGCTGGCTCAAGATCCAGCTTATGGGCTTTTTCATGATAATCGCTTTCATGCTTGGTCTCATCATCCCCTACCACCACTGAACTACCAAGGGCCACATCTCATGTGGAGCCCAAGCACATCATTCCTTTGATGGGACGACGAGAGCCTCATCACTTCATCTTAGATTTACCCTCCATTTTGTTCCCTTGATAGAAATCTGAATGATGGACGTAGCGAAGACTAGAGAAGAGAAAGGGAGAAGGATTTTTATCTTACTCATCCTTTGATAATATTTCGATCATTTTGAAAAAAATTAATTATATGGCACTTCAGTCCTATTTTGGGTTAACGGACGTCTAACAGTCGGGACTAAATGTAGGGTTAAAATAAACATCAAGGGCTTTAACATGGATTTTTCAAATCATTGAATTTAAGTATTATTTTGACTTAATCTCAAAAAAAATTTATAATTTATCCAAACATATATTTCTCAAAGACATGCATACAGTTGTCCCTGGAGAGGTGGGAACGCTACCGCTCTTTTTTTTTTTTGGTAAGTAAACGCTACCGCTTATTGTTGGAAGGTGTCAGGCTTCGGCGCTCGTTTAGTGTATCCACCTCTTTTCGCCTGTCAAGCGTTTAATTCGGACTACCATGGCGCACTCCAATCCATATGACAGTATAAAACTTGGGACAGCTAAAGCATGAATCACAAAATTACTGAAAATTTCTTTGCTTTACTTGTCCCGATGTGTACAAGGCACGTTGGCTCGACTGATTCTAAAATATCTAACGGATGGACTGTTGTGGTTCCATTTATCGATGAACTTTTTTGATTTTTTTTTTTTCCTCCCGCTCTCTTTTGAAGAATTTTTTTTTTCTTTTTAAGTTGACGATGCACTCCCAGTAGTGGTGGTTGCACTGGTTTGAGGCCAACCAGAAGCAGCAGAAATGTATTTAGTAAAAAGTATGACTCGCAGCCACATCATGCAACATAAAAAGGCATATTTAAGCTGGGGTTCATGTAATATATGATAGAGATAGAGATGCTTAAAGATTGAAGTCACAAAATTACATATGTTCTCATGCCATATTTTTCGTCTTGATCAACAAGTAAGCATCAAAACTACTTCAATTCTTGATTATAAGGAAAGGGATTTTCTGTATCGAAAAAAACAAAAAAGGAAAAGGGCTTTTACTCTCGGTCTTTACCATAAAAAAAATACTAATAGATAAAAGCTTGGTTCCTAGAGAGTGGAGACCCAACCTCAAGGACCGGTCCTTTGCTTTATCAGAGAAATATATTAGGTCCCTGGGATAGCCTACTAAACAATTCCATCACATCCACATTCATCAAATCTTTGAAACAAGGTGCTAGAAATCAGACATCCGCTGGTTATCTAGCCTAAATAAACGATGCAAATCAAAGAAAAGAAACAAAAACAATATAAAAATGCCCAAACAAAGTTCCAACAGCAGTAGCCCTTACAAATTTCGGCTATTTCATCCCCGCTGGCCTCCGGACCCTGCCGCCCCTCGGAGCCTCTGGCCTTCTCCTTATTCGGATGCGGATCCGGTTTCGGTTAATAATGGTTTCCAACTCGAATCCGAGTCGCGACCCCTCGCGGAAGTTTGCGGCGCCCTGAGCCCCTGGTTAGCTTGGCTCCCCTCCCAACAGCTCCGGGGGGAGTAGCGGACTGATACGTTTTCTGTTATCTATTTAGGGTTCCGTTCTCGTTTCTACTTCCCCTGTTCTCCTCTCCGGCGACGATCGTATCGGATCGTATAGGAACAAGCGAGCGATGATGGAGGAAGGAGCGTGCGGATCGATCTCGACAAGCTTCCTATCAAGCGCCTTGACGCCATTGATGAGTTAGGGAACGAGCAATTCCCTCCGTGAGTCAGCCTTCTTCCTCTTTCCCCGCCTCCCTTTTTTTTCTTTTTTTCTTTTTTTTTTTTTTCCAACTGCAATAACAACAACAACAACAAAAAAACATCAGATCTGATTGGATCAGATCTTCCTCTCTCCCTCACCCTCGATCTTGATGGTTTGGATTGGTCCTCACATACTCTCTCTCTCTCTCTCTCTCTCTCTCTCTCGCTCGCTCTCGGCAGAGAAATCGGCCATGAAGAGAAGCGTCTCTCCATGATTCGCCGGATCGATTTCTCTTTCGTCGTGGGGAAAGATGCGAAGCAGGCCAAGCGCTCCAAGGAGGCGGCGGCGGCGGCGGCGGCGGCGGTGCAGCAACCTGCTTGGCCGTGGCAGGGCTTAGTCGAAAATCTGCAGCTTGCTCATCAGGAGCTATCCGTCATCATGGATCTCATCAACACGGTCGGTGAGGTTTCTCTTTTCTTTTCTTCTTCTTTGTTTTCAAATTTTTCGCATCAGCGACTCGACTCGGTTTTTGAAGATGGAGAACTATATAAAACGGAGGTATAAAAATATTAGTAAAGTTAGGAAATCCTGGGAAAGTTATTGTTTTTTTTTAGGGTTTGGAAACCTTGACTGCGTGCGAATGTGAGATCCCTATTGCAAGTATCGAGTATGTTTTAGAAAGCTAGCTAGCTTGCGAGTTTCATGAATTGGATGGTGCTCGATCCTGGACTCCTGTCTTCTGGGTCAAGCACTACATTGGTGTATAACAGCCGCACCTTGACAACTCTTTCAACATATTCTACTTCATATAAAACTTCTCAGAAATCCATCTATCCGTTTCATCATATACCGTGATGTGTCTTTTAGTTGCTCTATGTTGATAGCTATTCGTGAATGATGCTTAGTGGGTCCTATGCAACAACCAAAAATCACTTTTAATTTTAATTCCTTGCGGATTGTGATAAACAGACCCTTTGACTGGGTTTTCGATCTATTAGTCTGCACTCATTTTCTTTTCTGGAAGATATTTGTGTAGGTTGAAGCAAATGATGCTGTAGCGGTGGCTGGAATGCAAAGACCAAAGCCTTTGCCAAACGAAGTTCTGTCAGACCTTGCAGTATCTGCAGCAACTAAGCTTCAACGTCTTCGGGTATATGTCTAGGCATAAAATCATGAACATGGTAATTCGGTGCAAGTTGTGTTCAGATTTGATCTGTGATTCTGTTTTCCCATTTGCACCGCATTTGGAGAGATGATAATAAATTGAAAAGCAAAGATTCTGATGGGATTAGTTAGAGAGTTCATAATGAGTGCTGTGTCTCAAATATGGACCGCATGTGTGTCACTACATGCATGTATTCACTACACTATTTGCTCCGATTAATAGTGGTGTGTCTGAAATTTGGTGTTATATCTGCATTCTCCCCCCTTCCCGATATACAGTCTGTTATATAACTGGTAATGATTGCTGTTTTGCAAAATCAGTGTTCTTGTGTGTGTATGCACATATATTCATGTTTATGCTTGTCAATATGCACTTGACTGCTGGCTTTGGACAGAATAATGCATGTATCGCCTTGAGCTCGAAAGAGAGCAATTAAACGAGTGCCTTGATCCAGTTTCTCATTTGTTTTCTGTATATGCCCTTTTCATATGTTTTTGAGGCAATATTTTTTTCTTATTTTTTAAAAAAAATTTGTCAACTTCTGTGACACTTTCTTTTCTGGAGCATCTTTTTATTTTTCCTTGTTGTGTGATTCTACCTTTTCTTCTGCTTTTACAGAGACATATTGTTTATGTGTCCCACATCTTAGCTATTACTCCCACTGTTATTTTGTGGTTGCCCTTCCCACAGTTGTCATTTAGATGCTCTACAGACCATCTTCGCTAACAAAATCACTCTTGCATCCTCAATTGCTGATTTTGCCACCTTTGCCCTTGTTTGCACCTTTGTTCAATCTCCCATCTTTTTCCCTAATGTTATTGAATATGCAGCAATTGGACCAAAGGGATGATTTTAAACAAGAGTGAGAGTGCCAGTAAAATGGTGGGAATTTAAAGAGTCAAAATTTTGATTTGCGATACAAGAATCAGTTTCATCAGTATGATTAGGATCCAAGCATGTTAGGAGCCTTATTTTATTTGCATTAACAATTAATGAAGCCAGATATCTCTCTCTCTTGTTCTTTTATTTTTTGGTTTTTTTTTTTTTGTGGTGGGGGGAGGGGATGAGATTAAATTGGGTGTTGGAGGACTCAGTTCTACCCTTGTGTAATGTCTTTTATATCTTAGAGAATTGTTGGGTCATAATGTTTATTTGCAGTTTTCTTTTTTTATATATGTCTGAGGTTTTTCTTATCAGTTATTTAATGTTTGTGGGAGTTTTTGTAATTCACATCGAAATGAGAAATGCAGAGCATAAATAAGGGGGTTGGCCTGTCAATGTGTTTAACGCTTTAATGTTTTATATGCTTTTTTTCCCCATTAATTGAGTAGTTTTACAGTGTGTTCCTTCTGCATTTGGGTTTCATGTATGTTATGCAGCATCTTGGAAGGTATTTTAAGCAATCTTCTAAAGCAATGGAGCAGCAGGTCTCTAGGGATGCAAGGTTCTATGGTTCACTTATCAGGTATCTGCACGTTATCACTTGTCAAAGGCACCAACTTTGTTGTTGAACAACATATATCATTCTTACTTTTGTTGAACTGATAGATTGCAGCAGAATTGGAAGGTAAAACGGCAGCGTATGGCAGCAATGGGTCCAGGAAGTGAGGGCTTCTCTTTTGATCTTCTGGATAATTCGTTTGTAGACTTGACTGCTTTATCTCGTCCATCATCTATATCTACAGTTCGTGTTGATCATCACTATTCTGGCATTTTGTCTATACAAAGGCCTCAAAAATCATGCCGCTCTATATCTCTCAGATTTATCGGGGCTGATCCTAGTTGCAAACAGAAAAGCTTCAGTAGAAAGAAAATATATAGCTCAGCTGAGCATCTTCGAGCAGCTAAAACAGAAGCTTTGACTGATGAAGATGTCAATGAATGTGTCAAAGATACTCATTCAGTTCTTTGTGAAATCCATCAGTCTATATTTGAAGAGCAGGTAGATTTCTTTGAGGTCCTCTTTGCAATCCTTTTTGTACTTTATGACATATTTGGTCATCAAATTTCAGGTTTTTGACATGGTGAACCATGAGACTTACAACCCATTGCCAGGTATAAGTGTGACTGGGATGCGAGAAGACTTCTTACAACTAGCAATTGGTCAAGAAACTTCAGTATGTCTGTGCCTTGTGCCTTCTGGGAAAGAAGATGGCTCTCAAATGGTTGACTCCAAAGGAGACAGTCAGAATGGGGAAAGTGGACTTCTAAATTCTGACTCGATGGATTTGGCAATTGTTGGAGATGATCAACATGATTTCCTTAAAATGAATTTATCAGGAATGCCCAATCCAGTCAGTCTGGAAATTTATTTGCTATTTATTTTTCATGAAAATGTCCTTGCAAGGGCAAAGGAAAGACGCTCTTGTGCCACCCGAGCTCAAGTGCCCGGTCAGCCTGCAGATGGCAGTTGTGGTGTCCTAGGTCACTTCTGTATGACAGTAGCTCATAGAATCTTTTCCAACAAAGTGTTGTCAGAACTAGAGTCCCTGGTATGAACTAGTTTTCATTTACACATTGAATGAAACAAAGAGCAAAAAAAACAAAGAAGTATTGGGTATTCTGTTATCGATTTTTCCCTGTCCACGTATGCAGGTGAATGGAGTTCCATATCTGCAATTGTTATCTCATCCTACTTGGCATTCTCGGACATCTTCATGGTCTCTCTCCTTGAAGTTTCCCCAGTCAGTTCTTCATGCTGGCAGGTGTTCCAAGATTTTAGACAATCATAATCTGAAGCATGGAATGAGGTCACAGTTCCACACGAAGGTTGTGGTGAAGGATGACCAAATTAATGTAAGTGGTGAGGGTGCACCTAGTATCATTTGTTCATTTAGGGGCAGTTCTGATGATGTATGCTCGTTGAACTCTTTTGGCTGTGACTTAGAAGATCTCCCGATGATTCTTCTGCAGCAGGTATGGTTTTGTATTTATAATATATCATATCAATTTATTCTTGAAGAAAGCATAAATCTCCAAGAACTAGCGAACTATAGTGCTTGAGATTGAGTAGTTTATTCTGGTGACCAAAGGTGACATTGCAACATCAAAGGTCTATGTCAGTTCAGATCCTGGACAATATGCTTTACGTTTTACTCAATCTTTTGAAGGTGCAGCCTTATAAATTCTACGTATGAACTGTTAGAGTTAACCCTGCGAAATACTATTTCATCAGTTCATCTTAGAATTAGTTCATGCTTTTAGCAAGTTCCTGAACAGTAGAGACAACTCGTGAATCAGAAAATGAGATCAACAAATTTACAAGGACCATAAACGAGAACTTGGAGATGCTTCCACCAACAAACATCCTCTCAGTTCCTTGTTCCAGTGAAACCTTGTGTAATCTTTAGCTATTTTTGATGATATTATCATCTAAAGAAACTTTGGAATTTGTAACCAACATGGCTTACTGACTACCTACATGTTTGAAACACAATTCACCATAGCATACCATATTGTCCTGGCCATCTAAGACTCTTTTCAAGTTTAGGTTAATTATGATGGTTTGCTTATTGGCTGCATGAGCTTAGACTTCGTATAAGGTAGATCTGCTTGCTTTAAACTGGCTTTCGAAGGTTCATGATAGCTCCCATCTTTTTCAAAAAAGTTTTCTTAACTAGGAATTTGCACCTATTAGATAAGGTTGATGTCATGTTGGCAACAGAAGTGAGATGTTCTTTAACTTACATGTATCATATTTCTATCTATCATCTGGTTCACATGAAATTCTGACTCAAGAAAATATCAGTCTTTTATTCTCAGCTGCGAGTTCTCTTCCTCTGCCAGAAGAATTACCATTACACAATTTCATGTAGTGTGGCATCAGAATATGACCTAGCGAGCATGATTACAAATTGCCAATTGTAGAACTAGACTGAAGATTTTCAAGTAGGAGCTAGGTGGTTGATGAAAAAATCTTATGGGCATAGAATTACATGAATGTTCAAGAAACTATGGTATTGAAGAAAGCCTCTAACAAATCTGTTGAGAGCAGAAGAGCTTTTTTTGAGAAAAAAGGTTTTTCTTACCTTTTTGAATATATTCATTACCATCTTTTGTTGAAGAATCTGTAGCAGATTCAATCTCTGTTTGCTTTATAATTTTTGGTGTAAGAGCTTACTGTGAAGATGGGGATCTTCATACTTTTCTGAATATTCTTGTTGCCATCTTTTCTAAATTAATCTTGGACATTTTGGCTGATTCAAGTTTCCACTTTCCTCGTAATTTTCAGTATAAGAGGAACGTTGTGGATTCTTGCGCATTTGGGCCAATGTTTTTATTGTTAACTGACAAATAAATCAAAAAGGAAAAAGAAAAAGAAAGATCATTACATGGAATTTTGCTAGTACTTTCTTGTCAACAAGAATATTAAATAAAAACAGCATTTCTTTATCTTTGTTCTCGTTTCTATTGATTATTTTAAATTTCAACAACATGGAATTTCCATCTCTTATGACTGTAAGAAGTGACGAGTAAAAACCTTCTTGAAACTGTACTTTACATCTAATATGTGTTGAAACAAAATGATTTTCATCTTCCACAGAGGAACAAGAACTCGCTGTTGGTAAAGATCATGGATTGGCTGTTTCCTTTCGAGTATTTCAAATAAAAGAGAGAGTCATATTGATTCGTCTCCTTACGTCATCTCAGTCATTAATACATACATATATATATATATATATGGCCTAAATCGTCACTCCTTTGACAGGTAGCGAGCCAGGTTATTCGATGGCTTCATGAGGAAGCTTTGGTGTTGGAATGAAGGCAAGCAGAGACTTCTTGTGCCTGTACTTTGGTTTGGACCATGGTGACACTCTTGGCCTGGTGGCGCATGTGGACCCTGATGACATCAATGGGTGTATTTCGTGGTGGGTTGTGATGGATGATGGTTTGGTGGAGGGAAAAAATTTGACGGAGTATGGCGAGTCTGAGAGTCGGAGATTTTTGGGGCATTTGTCTCTTGAAGCTTTATATGCGACAGTAATGGATTTAGCAAACTTGTGTAGCATTGGTGGCATTCACTAATATGTATGATGCAAACTTGACATTTTGGTCTAGAAGGATTATGCAAGTGATTATGATCACAACCTGATTGAAATCATATGTCAGTACATGGTGGGTAGATGGGGCGTAAGTTGACATCCTCGGCACCTGTTATATTGAGACAAGCCTTATCCGTTGGGTTGGCTCCTGGAATTTTTCTGTCCTTTGCTCAAAAAATTGAAACCGTATGTATTCTGTTGATTTTGCCCTTCTGTTTGGCGATTTCCATTCAAAGCGCTTTAGGTTTGCCCTTCCACTCGTCAGACTCCCACACGGAGCCTCCAACTTACTCCCCTCGAAATTTGGGAGATGTTTTGGTTGAAGATCCATCGCACACAAGGTATGCAGTCTCAGTTATCGCTCGGGCAACGTGGACCACTAATAATTTAATATTTTTTCCCTTTTTCCTTCCTAATTAATAATTTATTAGTGGTCCACGGTGGACCGGATGCAACAATAATTTTTTCCAATTACTTTCTTGTAAGTCTGGTCATCTGGGCAGTGATCTAAAGGAAGAATTGTCTGACATGTTGATGCATATTGTAGCAGTTGTCTCGGCTTTATGTCCTATGGACAAACGGAGAATCTCGTAGATTTTCATTTGGTTTCCTGGACTTTGTTGTCATCTTTTGGATTCCTCTGCCATGAAAAGAAGAAATTATATCCTTCAGGAATAAGCGAGGAAATAAAGTGCATTGGAATTTATGGCAAGTTGGAATTTCTTACGAAGACAGAGTTACCCTCCTAAATTTTGGTTAGATTAAAGAGTGGACACGGTTTTAAAACAAATAATGAGAGGGGATAAGTTTCTCCTATTACTTTGCTAAACAGTGGAATAAAGTCAAACTGTCTCAGCTCACTTCTATGTTCACGTGGTATAACTCTTATTCTATGGCACAATTTTGTTATTTAGCAGCATAACCATGGAAGAGTGGCCTCACTCCATGAGTTATATTGCCCGCCACGCAGGCCCATGGACAATATATATAATTTCTAAAATCTCTTCATGTCATTACCTAATATCTAGATTAACTGATTTTTTTTAAAAAAAATGATTCTTGTTGTGACTAATCTTTTGTTGCTTTTTATTGTTTTATTGAAATAAACACCACGATTAAGCACGTGCAATGCACATTTGAGGGACGTGAGAGGAAAGCGATTGAGTGATAAGAGGCAAATAAAGAAGAGATGGAGTTATTCATTCACTGTTCGAGAGCAGTCCCTTGATGGTTTCCTTCAATCTGTCAAACAGAAATCCCTGAGAAGAAAGCGAAGGAGGGAGGATTCTGATGTGCTATATTGTGTATAATATTTGGTTGGCTATGAATGCATCTTCCAAAATGTAATTTGAAGCCCTAGACGGGTCCTTTTGAAAGATTCCATGCAAATATATGAGCTCATCCAACTGACTGCCTCGGAGGGATTTTTGATGGTCGGGGAAATCTGTGGCCTTCTTTCTATAGGTCCTACACCGCAACTGGTGATTTTCTTCACGTGGGAGCCACCACCTCCCAGCTTCGTTAAAGGAAGCGTGCAGGATATGGTGGAGCTAGCTTCATCACCAGGAATCATAGCTCCCACTTGATTGTAGCGGGTGGTACGCGGGTTGTTGAGTTTATCGTCCCAACGGCCGAACTTTGTGGAGTATGGGATGACTGGTGTATGCTAAATGGATTAAGGGCTTCCCATATTCTTTCAGAGAGGGACTTCTCTACAGTAGCGAAGTGGCTATCAATGCCCGTGCATATTCATGTTAATCATCACTCCCTGCTTCAGGATTGTTGGTGGATGGCAGGTTATCTTCAATCCTTTGAGGTGAAGCATATTTACAAGGAAAGTAATAGTGTTACCAACTAGGTGACCGCTTATGAAGCTAATCATACAAGAGCTGTCTTACATGTCTTTTGGATCTTTTTCCGCTGACTCTCATGGATGTATTTATATGAGGAAAGCACAATATATTATCCTATTGAAAAATATATTTGATTTGATTGGGAAAGAAAGAGATTGCATGTGTAGTTAGTGTATTTTATAAGATAAATGAAAGAGGTATTTTTGGTGTAAACAAAATGATAGATAGAATTATAGAGAATATTTTTTAATGTCAAAATATCATTTTCATTTATAGTATAAATTTTATCTACTGTACTATAATAAATGCCCATTATTAGATTGATATTATGAATGTTTTTTCCAGGAAGGAGCAATCCATATCTAAAAAATCAGCTTTTTTATTAATTTATACGGCATTAGTTGGTCTTAAATTTTTTGTATTAGTTTAACAAAGATAGATCATTACAAAAACGAACGATAGATAGAATGCATAATTTTTTTTTCTAAGAACATGGGTGGTAACTCTAAATTATTAATAATTCAATGATTTAGTTGATTGATTGAAATACATTTTAAAAAAAAGTATTCCTAATTTTTCTCACCATACATCTAAAGTGTTGTTGCTTTAAAATACATTTATTGAGCTAAAACGAATCTTAAAACTATTATTATATTTTCTAATCATATAAATTAATTTTGATAATGCATGTTGTTGGCACTTCATAAGGAAAAATCTCACTGTGCTCACGGAATGCGGCTGGTGAACGTTATGCTTCGTTCACGTGAGGAATCCGGTTTCTCCGGGACGAGGACGACTTCCCCATTAATCCTCTCCGTTTTACGGTATCCTTATTGGTCGAGATCCTGGCCCTCCAAAAACTACCAATTGGATGGTGATTCCTACTGTTTCAGTTCTATACGTTTGTTTTTAGGAGAATAATCATGGTTTATGGCATGTATGCAGTTGGATATACATCTTTATTACATTTTGGGGGAAACTATATAAAAAACGAAGGTTAGGTCTCGGACATGGCTAAAAGAGCGCCCCCTCTTCTTCTACGTCAATCTCGCCAAGGTGAGAGAAGACGATAACCCACTATCCTTATCCTTTGCGCGTATTTCTGCGTGTGCTGTTGAGGGTCTTTACGTATCTATATTTCCCAGTCTGAATTGGATTCCAGCTGTTGGCAGTAGCTTTCCTTTTACGTAGCTGCAGTTAGGGTTTCAGCGATATTCAGTTCGGCTCTCTCGTCCTTGGAAGAGGGCATCCGTGCAGCCCCAGGAGTGTCTTATCCTGGAAGAGGGTTCTTTGGTTCAGGATCTGGCAGCTGCAGCCTTGAGCTACGTTTATTTATTTATTCATTTTTTTTTTTTAACGCATCTTCCTTTCAAGTTTGGTTCTTCTTTTTCTTCTATCGGAATTCCCTCTTTCCTGAAAAAAGAGGTATCTGAAAGGGAGGTTGCCTTTTGGTCTAGCATAAAGCTGCTTGTATAGATTTTTGTAAGATTTATCCTTTTGCACTTCCTTTCAAGCATATCTCTTTTGTCCACCAGCGTCATCGTACTGTTTGTTCTGTTTGATTGCATTCGCAGAGGTATATGCAGCAGCATAACGAGGTCGAGCTTTCTGCTCTCGGGATGGGTATATTGCTTTTTGTTATTATTTATACAAATCCTTGCTAGTTTCTAATAACTGCTAGCATGCCTGGGTTTTTGTGTAAATTCTAGGTTCCCGGTCTTTGCTTTTGATAGTCTTATTCTCCATCCGTCTCTCGCCTCTCATAAATCTGGATTCTTTATTTGGAATAACCTGGTAGAGCACAATGGTGAACATATCTGCTTTAGATTTTTCTCTTGACTAATTTTTCGGCTTACAAGAGAGAGAACTGCCGTATAGTTGGTGCAATTGCTACCTACGGAAGGGAAGATTCACGAAATAAGCTATTTTTCTATAATTGTATCTTCTCATCAAATGATCGAGAATGAAAATTATCCTAATTATTTATTTTTTTATAACCTACCCATTTTGTATGCCTACATTTTTTTGTTTTTGACAACCTATCAGCAATATCTTCTCGTTGCATTCAAATATTGATCATGGGGAGTTCTAGAAGTTCTCTCATCAGTTATATTATAAGATAGTGAACAACGCCATGTCATGGATGGCTCTGTTTGTTTGTGTGAATCGAAATGTATATGTCGTAGCAATTTCCACTTCTATTTTGTGTCGATGTCTCTTGAATTATTTAGACACCTATGATAGCTCCTCCTAGAAATGACTTTTCATTCAGGTCAACTGATTAGGAGGATGAATCTTTTATCAGGAAAATGCCATATTGTGTGCGTTTTGTCCTTTAGGTTGCTTTGCTTGCAAGCTTGCCATCTTGCTCGAACCTTTAGCCTGCCTTCCTATTATCGAACACATAGGGCCATAGGTATCTGAGTCAATTCCTCTGCAGTGAACTCTATTTCTAGAAACCTTCCTCTCTCCAAGCTGACCGGCCTTTTTTATTCCACATCCTAACTGGAGGAAGTGGCCCATGTGTGCTTCCATTCTAGCAAGAAGTAAAATCGCTTACACAAGGTAAGTTTGTTGTTTCGGGTGGCATTCTTGGTGTTTAAGCCAGGACCTTAGAGCCAGATCACATGATGTTGGTCTGGAAGTGCATCATTTATTTATTAATTTCCTACATGCAGACAAACTGATGCCTTCTTGGGTAGTTCAATTGACCACTTTAGCTTCAATTCCTATTGATCGGAAGCTAAATCCAATGCATAAACAGAGTATGTAAGTACCTGACATTCCTTCCTTATCTTTAGCATGATGTATGATTAAGTATTGCTTCTTGCTTTACTAGGAAAAATGAAGCTGCTCAAAAAAAGGTCTATTTAGTGAGAGGTTATGCCTATGAGATTCCTCATTGGCCTTGGAGCAGGCCAACTCTTTCTAAGGAATATTCTCCTGGTCAGAAATGTTAGTATTCTGAGAATGACCTATTTGGTTGGGGGATAGTTTTGCTCTGGTTATGGGGGAGGGGATTGAGGAATAATCTGATATAGGCAATGGAGGGAATAGAATAACTTTATTCTGCCTTTTTGGCAGAATATCTTTGTCCAATTGTGAGAGATAAGGCTGGGTTTGGTTGTAGGATACAAACCCGGGATGGTTACCCCTCAAGGTTCCTTCATCCTGGGTTAAGAACAAATTTCTTTTTGCATAGGAATGGGTAGGGATAACTGAAAAAGTGGAAAATGGTGGAGAAAAAAAAAAGTAAGAGAAAAGCAATAACTCTCAAAATTTTTGCTATGTTGACCTCTCCCCCTTCCAGCCCGCACCCCCCCTCGCCCACGCAACTCCCCCCCCCCCCCCCCAAAAAAAAAAAAAAAAAAAAAAACCCCAAACACAAAAAAAAAAAAGTTAAAAAAAAATGAAGTCTAAGATCCTAATGCAGTCTAAGATCCTAGAAAGAAAAAAAAATTGAAGACCATATTTTACCCCACGAGGATAAAACACAATGATAAAGGAGTCATGGAATGTATGTATGTACACACACATGCACATATACATACATATGTATATATGTGCATACATGTATGTATCTATGGATACGTATGTATGTATCTTTGTATGTGCGCGTGCGCACATGTGCGTGCGTGTCTGTACATGTATCTATATGTGTATGTGTGTCTGTGTGCGCACGCATGCATCTCTCTCTCTCTATATATATGTGTGTGTGTGCCGCGCGCGCGCACCTGCATGCGTGGGTACATGCGGGTGCATGTATCCGTGCGCATGCGCGGTGCAAATATTGATGTCCAACTTCTGGATACATTAACAAATGAACTAAGTGAAAACAAGGCTGGCAATAGTAGTCCTTGTCTAAAAGATAGAACGAACCTCTGGAGAGTAATAGGGCCATTTTTGTTATTTAGGTTGGATGAAAAGCAGTCTCATAATGACTGATGCCCCTCATAAAATTTTAGATGGTAGTTTTTACAATTAAGTTAAGAAACTAGTATGTGAGCCTTTGGTAGAAAGGTTTTGTGAATTATAGAGGTGCATTTTGTTTTCTAACTCTTGCTATGTAAGAAATGGCATGTGAAACAAATCACTCATGTCCACATGTAAATATACCCTTACCCTGCTTGTTATGCATGGAATGTTCAATTCCATTTTTTGCATCTGGATGAGTGGCTTGATGTCATTTTTGGGTAATGTCAAAGGGAGTATCAGTATCAGATATTTATCTAAGCTTAAACTATTAGCTTTGAACTTTCCAACATGTGCTAAATCCTTGATGTCCATTTGAATTAATTTTCTACTCTACTTGCATGCTTCTAATGCAAAATAACTGGACAATGCTGGTTATGATGAACTCGCCAAAATAGCCACCTATTAGAAATTCAATAATGTGGATGCATCTTCTAATTTAAATAGGAATCATCTTAAATAACAGGTATGGGGACTTGAATCTATGAAAGCTTGTTATTCGATTGTCATTGTCAATGTCACAATTGTGACATTTGGTGATGCTTGTATTTGCTGCATATTCCCATGCTTATAATCTTTCAACTGCTGGGAGAGTACTCTTATGATGTTAAAAAAAAGTAAAGAAGAGGTACAATAATGAGTTCATTGGCTCTGCTTATATATACTTAAAGGAACTGTGTCTGTAGGTTGTGCAAATGTTTGTTGGTCTGCACTCGTAGGTGCACGAGGACTTGTGTAAGCACTTGTGCATATGCATGTGTGCAGTCATGTGCGTGTCTGTTGGTATACCTTCTTATTGAAGTTGAATTGTGAAAGTGTTTAAGGATCACTATCCAAGCCTAATGAAGAATCTGGCAAAATGGTAAATTTTGTACATGTGATGGTTTCTTGGCAGACTAGATTTTGGGAAAACTTGTCATAAGATAGACTTTTTGAACATTTTTATGGTACATGGTTTCAAGCACACACACATGGTGGACCATGTAACATATCAGCCAACATGTTCTGCACGAATTATTGAGACTTAAAACCTAAGAGAATTGGACCAGACATGTTAGTATTGTGGGCAATGTCAATATGTTTTTTCCGCACAGTTTACCTCTTCTATGTTATGTCTCATATACATATGACAAGCACTTGCTTGCATCCCATGATTCGGAGGTGTGGTATGAATGTAACTTGGCTTTTGTGGATATCATTGTAAGCCATCAATAACCTGAAGAATTGAGATAGTGTCAGAGGGATAAGTGTGCCTTTTTATTTTTCTTCTTCTTCTTCTTTTGGTTTTTGGGGGAGGGGGGTATGGTGTACAAGTAAGTATATAATTCAGCAATACAAATACCTGGAAAATTTACTATCTTGTTGGGAAAGAAGAGATAAGTGTGCTTTTGCTGTTACTTGGTAAAGGCATAGGTGTGATTTGAAATGCTGATCTGGTGTCCTGTTGCTTTTATTCTTCCACCATTAATAAGATTTGTCTTATTGATCCAAGAGAGATTGGACGTTTGCTTCTCTGTATCAACTAATGCTTGGCATTCTTTACTTGGGCTTGATCATCTATGGTTTTGGCTGTATGACCATTGAGTTTGTATGGTGATAGGAAACCACCTTCTAAGTTCCTTGTTTGAGTTGTCTTTGTTGGAGCTCTGAACTCATTTGACTTTAATGGAAGTGTTTTATATTCTCATGACCTGCAAAACAAGGGTGTCCCAATGCGTGACTCTCATCATTGCATGTTGGGGGAAGGGTTAGATATACGCAGCCTTACCCCCACTGCAGAGAAGTTGTTTCTGTGTTTCAAACCGTTGACACCTAGGTTACAGTGGAATAACCTTGTTTTAGCACAAGGCCTACCCTTATGACCTACAAAAATTCTCAGTTTATTCTTCTTCATTATAGTAGTCTATGCTCTGAAAGTAAATATTTGTTTGGTACAAAGCTTTTCCCATTTGATTAGATTCTATCAACGATGGTATCATATAAAGGTTCCAAATATATCATATTCATATGATTTAATGGAGTATGCATTTCTGATACATAGTATTTTTAGATATGCCTTACTTGTAATATGGCATCTTAATTTTCATCTTAATAGTAGAAGGACTCAGTTTTGACATTTTTAGGAATCACTTTGAAGTTCTGATCTGGCAGGGTGATGATTTTGCACCTTGCTTCTCTTTATTGTTGGTCTTTTCATTTTAATTACCTGTTGAGTTAGCAATAAGTTAGCACTGATGTCCGTGTCTCCAGCAATTTGAATTTCTCATCTATCTCATCTATTCAGATTATACAATCCACTTCTGCCCTTTCTGGGGCCATTTGTGGAAAGCTGCATGTAGATTTATGGGTTATAACCTTTTTTGTTTGGCATAGTTAACGGTAAATGTATTTGCAGATTCTGTAGATTGAAAAA
Source organism: Elaeis guineensis (assembly GCF_000442705.2). NCBI lineage: Eukaryota > Viridiplantae > Streptophyta > Magnoliopsida > Arecales > Arecaceae > Elaeis > Elaeis guineensis. The sequence goes on along the minus strand of NC_025998.2, from coordinate 55,237 downwards.
GTGGAAACTCATCTAGTCTTATATTTGAATTATGGGAAGATGTATCTGGTGGATGAAATTCATATTATGTTATTTGCGTTGCTAATGGAATGGGAAAAGAGAAGCTGAAGCTGAAGCAGATTTCTATATCCACTCACACAATAAACTGTAGATGTTGCCTCGAGAATTTGCACAGAAATTTTAAACATGAAAATCTCACAAACAATTAAGGATTTGCCATGGGATGCTGTTCTCGAATGTAGATAATACTTGTGACATTGTTATTTTCGGTGGATCTTTTGGGCATTGCAACTGTTGTAACCATGGCGGAGATATTGAAGAGTAATGGGCTTGCTGTTGAGAAGAGTGAGATATTGCACTCTAATAAATTGTGTTGAGATTCTTTTTTAAATTTGATGTGAACTACTTTTGACTTTGTTTTTAAAAATCCAGGGTTTCATTGAAAAAGTAATCTTTCTGCAGAGATTATGACATCAACAGTTGATATGAAAGATGAATCAAGAAGGGGACCCATCCAAAAAGCATAGGTCTTATCCCATTTACCTTTTTTTTCTTTTTTTTTTTCCTTTTTTCCTTTTTTTTTTTTTTTGTGACACGAGTAAGTTCCAGATTGAGGTGCTGTTGGGGAAGACAGAAAACTTGATGAATTGATGGCTGCTGCTACAGATGAGAGGGATGTGGGGGATGGTGAGGAGCAGAACTGAAGGATTGAATCTGTTTCTTCTCGAGGTCTGATTTGTCAACTGTTAGACTTGCAATGCCCCTTATTGCCGTCAGAGCATGCAGATCAGCATCTTTATGTTTGTTTAGTATGAGCTGCCATTCTGGATGCTAAAACCATGTCATTTGAGTTGGATGTTGTTTTTTCTGGTAACCCTAGATATCTTTGGTTGAGGTGCACTCTCTGCACTATGAGATCATATTTGATCTTGATTCACTTATTCTACATCATGAAAGCTGCAGCGAGGAAACTCCTGGAAGGAAATGCTAGCCCTTTCCTTTAGTTCTGTATGATAAGCACCACTTTGTTTGTTAGGAGATTATCCACATGGGTGTGAATTGATATTATAGGAGTGGATGATCTGCTTTTTTGGTATTTCACAGACGAAGCTTGTGTCATCAGCTATCTGGCGGATCTGCTATAAAGTCATCAAATGACATGATGTAGGCACGGCATAGAAACAAAATGGATGGTGACTATTTTATCATGAAATGATTATATTTTCACCCCTGGATCAAAAGCTAATCAAAACTTGAGTATGCGAAAAAAACAATTTCTTGAGCTCGCTAATGCTGACTCGATGATTCAGTATTCTACAATTTGTGCATAACAACAATTTCTGCAAGTTAATGAAGGCTTTGTATGAGATGACACGGAACTGTCGCATGTGCCTGAGTCCGCTCTTACATGCTTGTGCATGATATAAATGGCACTCTAGCAACGCTAACCTTCAAACAGGAACATTCTTCACTGCTAACCTTATCAATTGACTAATTAGCTGAAGCCCTAGCAACTGGACCTTGTCAAAACAGGTTTATCTCCATAAAATTAGGCTGCAATTGGCGCAATTTTCTGCCGCCTTAAAGAATTGAGGCGTCTTTTCCTCTTACAACTTATTTGAGGGGCTGGTATATATTCGTGCCAGAAATCTCTCAAAAGCTACAAGACCGGTTTAAAATTCGAAGAAATTATGGTAAAGGGGTTCCAACTAACTCTAGAGAATAGCTTTATATTATGTTCTCCATTGGTTTCTGGGTGTTCCAAATGCAATTAATGTAAATCTGAGGTTAAATGGAAAAATCCGGCAACGAAGAAAGAGGATATCTGATATTTTACAGTCAGGTTTCTTGGGCCGAAAAACAAATATAATTAAGGCAAAAAGTAGGCCAAGGGCCTAGAAGGTTAGGAAAACTGGCTACCATTTTCTTGAGAAACCAGTTCGAGCTACGAATCATCCTTTATCAGCATATTTTTGCAGACCTCATAGCACGGGTGAAATCCTGGGCAGCAGGCACCAATTTCACGCAGCTCAGTCCCAACCATTTACAGAGCCAAGGCCCCTTCAGGTGTGGTTAGGATTGCATCAAGGATATTCTGATAGACCTGCATAAGCTTCTTGCATGTGCTTGCAGCTCACCTCTACCGGTGGTTAAAATAGCACTAGATGTAGAAGGTTGTAAACTCGTAATTTTACCAAATTCCTCCTTTAAGGTACATCTTTAGTATCTCATAAACTAGTTTATTGCAGCATATGGTACAACTCCAACTAGACTTGGAGTGGGGCATCTACAGAGCTCTGCTGGGTCTCCCTTCCACCAGATTTTGAGGAAAGCATGTAGGAGATAATCATAGGCATCTTGCTGCAATTGATCACATTTAGAGCAGGCTGTATAAAAACTAAAATCATTTTATGATGATTGGCTGCCCATATAGTTACTTTTAAGTCTTTAATAATTCCAGAGGATATGTACACATGGTTGAAGTGACTCAAGCAAATGCTCCTGCAACCAGTGAGGAGGGGATTTGGAGCTTGGGTGTCTACTTTGGGGGTCAAAACTTCTTGGTTGTATTGCAAGCAAATATCTGCAAGAAACACAATGAGCAAGGATGGCAGAGATGGTTAGAACACCATTCAATTCAGATAACACCAACACCTCAGAAGTACCACCATCTTTATGATAAACAGAAAAAGGACCTGAAAAGAAAAAAAGGGAAAAGGCTTTGATTTGAGATAAGTCCAATTTGAAATAGTTAGTCAAATCAAGTCTAATATATGACCCATAGTTGTACTGTACAGGCACACGAAAGGCTAGGTGGTGGTTTAAAAAGTTATAAAATTTTCCATAATTACCCTGTTCAGGAATTTACTACAATTAAGATGAATGATAATTAAAACCGAAGAGATATGAAGAATAACCGGGACAATCATTAAGCCAGTTTGACACCTAATAATGCCATTGCCACTACAGATTCCATATAAAGTCTATCTGCAACTGCCGTGCAATTCTGAGAGGAAGATGGGGGTATAAAGAAAACTAGAAGGCCTTTATGACAGATCTCATATAATATCTCCAAAAAAAAAAAATCCAACATATACCATAAAAAAGCCAGCCCAACTGCTAAAAATTGTAAACTAGGTACCCAGAATAACAACAGTAAGCTCCAGATTGACAATCATTTCACCAAATATTGAACTTGCAGACTGTCATTTCCCCATGTCAATCTGATAAGTAAATTAAGGTCTACATTATCTGTTACCAGTTATTTAAAAGTTATTTAACTGTTTTGCATCACAAATAGCATTGTATTTCTTTGAAGATTTATTCTGTTGTGCATAAAATTGGAAAATTAGATAAGAAAGAGATTGTTCACTTGATTAGGGAGAACATATTTAATTTTCAAAGCACTAGAACTTAGAGATTCAAGATCTTTGAGAGAATGTTGGGTGCAGGAATCAGTTTGCGAACACAACCCAAGCATCTTTAGAGCATTCCAAAAGGTTAATCTACCATATATCAATAATTTGATCCGCTTGCACCTATCATGTATCAATGATTGGATGCTCTTGCACCTCTCATATATCAATGATTGGATCCTCTTGCACTTGTACACTGCAGACAGTCACTCCAGGAAATTATATGCTACTGAAGATGCAAAAGTCGAAAAATCTCAAGTCCCATCAGGAGCAAAAGGCATCACATTGGGTGCTGACGAGGGAGTCATACATGCTATGGGTTGGGTTAGAAAAGTTGCTGTCACATTAGTAGAATGATGATTTGCAAACTTTTGGTTAATGTCCATACAAAAGGTAAAGCATGAGCCATGAAGCACATGCAAGCATAAAAACAACTGCTTTCTAGAGCACAATCTGCCTATACTTCACACCACCAAAGCCCAACTTCTTGAACACTCCAAGAAGTCGCCTATTTGTTCAAGATTAGCAACTTCTTTTACTGGTATTCATTTTCTACTAAACTACATCACAAGTCACCACTCGAACATAAAGACACAAACAAGCGGCCCTTATTCAAGGATAAGTTTATTCCAATTCCTTGGAACAGTCATTCCAAGAATAACCAAGTTTTTGGGAATAACCTTCCTCTCTCATTCTTGCTTCTTAAACCCACTTTGCAGGGGGGTCTATTTCAGGCTTTACTTTTGGTTTATTGAGGTGTAGCCTTCATGCATCAATCCTATAGTAAATTTATGTTTTATTTAATTTATTTAATTCTATACTTTATTTAATTTAAATGATTGTTTGGCTCAAGGTTTGTCATACCAGTCAGCACCATAATATATTGGGTGTACTATACCGATACCCAACTAGTATATAATCTTGTACCGTATCGACACTCGGTACATTTTACAATCTCCTTCGTACTAACATTATAATAGGATGATATCAGTATGGGGTCCAATATTGTGACAGCAAATCTTGGTTCCACTTCTTATTTCTATCTTTATCTATTTATGATATGTGGAATAACTCTAAGTTAGGGATGGTGGTCAGATAGATTTTTCGGGGTACTCGATTCATCCCAAATCCTAATATGATTCGTTTAGCAATATCTTATAGTATTTGGTATTTAAAATTAAAATCCGAATGGATTTAGGTTGGGTTTGAGATTTACCCCTCGATACCCACTACCGAACCCCTTATTTATAGATACCAACACAAAACCCTAGCCATCATCCAAGCTTCCCTATTTGGCCACTCCAAGCCTCCCACTCGATGGAGACTGAGCACAAAAAACCAAAGGAAAAATCGGAGGAAAACATAGGAAAAAATCAATGAAAACAAATGAAAGATGGGAAAAAAATACAAGATAAGACCTGTTTCCACATGATGGATCATTTTTTTCCCTTTCGCTTGTTTTTCTTTTCATGTCATTCTCTTTTTCAAAGATCTGTGGGGATGGAGAGCACCTAAGAGAGATCAGAGGGGTTCCTTAGGTTCTTGTTGGGGTTTTTTGGTCATGGATATGGGATTCTGTGCTGGCATTGTGGTTGGTCCCTTGAGGCTTTGAGAGCTTAATCCTGGTAGAAGCATGATGGGTTTGGGGATTTTTGATCGAAAGGATTCTTCTTTGGAGGGAGATTGGAGGGATTTCTTAGGTTCCGATAAGGCTGAGCATGGGTCAGATTGGATTGGATTGAGAGAAAAATTTAACCCGACTGAACTCAATCAGATTGAAGAAAATCCAATCCGCTGCCAACCGTTTATCATATATAAACCATTTGAAACCGAAGTTAACGGTTTGTAGCAGGTTCGGATGGGGTGTGTCGATTTGGACTTCAATGTTGATCTAATGTTGATTTTAAACATCACAAACCAATACACCATTAATTCATATAGAAATTAGGATATAATAATTTCATAACATCCATAAGTTATATATAATATGTCATAATTGCTAATTTTCAATTCTTCAAATAGCCTAAGTATTGAAAATACTATATCGGTCGATCGGATTCGATTTCATACAGATTAAAAATGCACAAACCGAACCCGACCATAATTAACCGAATTTTTTACGAATCACAACCCGCTTCAACCAGATTCAAGTTCGGTTTCATATAGGTCGAATTGGGTGGGTTTCTTCGAGTTTCGATTATTTGCTCAGCCCTAGGTTCCGACTGGGATTTTTCTCAAGGATATGGAATTTTGTGCCAGTTGTGGCAGTGTGAGTTGGTCCCTTGAGGTTTTGAGAGCTTAATCTTGGTAGAAGGCATGATATTTTGTAGGGTTTGGGGATTTTTGATTGAAAGGATTCTTCTTTGGCTATAAATTTTCAATTTAAAGTTCTATTCTCATGATACCAAATCCATGGTGTGAGACTTGGACTAGGCTAAGTTCCCCCTTTCTGAACTGTCATGTGAATGCATGAACAAAGCCTTTCTCATGCTATTCAATTTCAAGGGCCAATGTGTGTCATGGTAGCTTGCATCGGCCACCATAGAATGAGAGAGAGGCTTGTGGTTTAACATGTCCTTTTTCCTTACTCTTTGAACATTAGGTTTGTGAGATAGGTGGTCTAGTTGTTTTGATAGGAGGTGGGTTTGCGTACCCGAATAACCCGTCCCAAATAAAGGGTAACCTGCTAGGGTTGGGTACCCGACGGGTATACCAATTTTAAATGGGATGGGTTTGGGATTCTTTATTAATTTTGTAATTGGATTTGGGATGGGTTTGGGTAGTAAGATTTTAATCGGGTTCAGGTAGGACAAATTTTTGTGGGTACCCTACGCGTTGCCATCCCTACTCTAAGTCAACAATAGCTTTGCTTGTTGAAAAAAGTAGATATACATAAAGAGAGCCTTATTCCAAAAGAAAAATTATACTAGCCTCAGAATAGGTATCCCAAGAATAATCAAGTTTGATTTGAATAATTCCTCCCATATTCCTACTTTTTAACTCGCCTAGCAAGAGTTAGGAACATACCAAGCCTTCCGCTTTACTCCCAGGCCAAAGACAGCTTTAAGGCATCAATCAGGTACATTTTTTTATAATATGAATCATCTATTTAGCTGCAATCCTGTGCTTTAACTTATTATGCATATATTTTCCAAAATTCAGCCGCTAGATTTTTTTTAAAGAAAAAATAATCAGAATAACTATTCCTCCGTTTTGTTTTCTTAAAGTCGACTGGTGGGAACAAGGCTTATACCAAGCTCAATTCCATCTTTATTATTCCCAAGCCAAACACCGCCATAATGCATCAACCAATTGCACAAACTATGCATAAATTAATTTCAACTTATTAACAATGGTCTCTCGGTGCGTTTTTTAATTTAGATCACATTTGGTTTAGGGAAAGAAAAAAGTAGAAAAGGAATAGTTATTCCTCTTGGACTAGTTATTTGACATTAGTCTATTTTGTTTGCCTAAAAATTATGGAATAACCCTAGATTGCATCTCCATTCATAGAGAATAATGGGTCTAAGATAAAAGAATAACATATTCGAAATAAAGCTATTCCATTCCGTATAGTAGTTAATGCCTGGATAGACATGTTTTTAACTTTCCTCGTTTATTCATGCCTTCAAACCCAGTTGCCAAGCTTTTATTTTTGAACCAAGTATCCACTTAATACATCGATCATGGCATACTTTCGTGCTTTATTAATTTGAATGGATCAATATAGTCTAATTTTGCAATTTATTACCAAGAATGAAGTTACTCCATCCTCCTAAGTAGTTAATGTATGAGTGAATAGGTTTGACTAAAATAGTGTGATGAGGGCGAGCATTGTTGGACCATCGAACACGGGAGGGTGGGCAGGGAGAGAGAGAGAGGGGTGGTAGAGTAAGCGATCGACTGGGAGTAAAAGCGAAGAAAGAGAGCGGAAGTGGGGTAGGGGGTGGCCACTGACTTGAAGAGGGATGCAGAGAGAGAAAGAAGAGAGCCAAGGAGAAGGTAGTAATGGCCCACTAGGGATGAAGGCAAAGAGAGAGGAAGAGAACCATGGCGGTGAAGGTGACGGAGCACAAAGGTGGTTAGTGGCATCAATGATTGGAGGGGAGATAGCCCTAATTCAAAAAAAGGAAGTATAATTTGGGCCATGTTAAAAAAGGTGAGAGGGAAGTATGCATGTGCGCGCGCACACACACAACTCAAGTCGAGTCAAAAAAGTAAAAGCTTGAGCCTAGCCTAATCTTAATTGGCTTGAGAAGTTGGGACTCGGCCGGGCCCATTAGGTTGAAAATGTAAGCCCAAGCTTGGCAAAACTTGGGCCAATCAGTGCTGAGTTGAGTGGGCCACCTCATTTTGCTTAGGCCTAGTTGCTTCATGAATAAACATGTTTGACTGAAATAACTATTCCTTCTTATTCCTCCAATAATATTGAAGCAAAGACAACCTTTATGCATTAGTCATGGCAAAGTTCTATGCTTTCTCGTGGTCTAACACCATGCTTTATATAATTTAGCTTGCTTTTGGTTTGAGTAAGAAAAAAGTGGAATTGAATAACCTCTTGGAATAGTTACTCCACAAGTTATTCTTATATTTGTTTGGTTCAAGTTTCTTGGAAAATACTATGCTAAGGGTGTTTTTGTCAATAGACAAAAGGAGGAAAAAGACAAATGGGCCCCTATTATATGAAAAAAGTTATTCCAACTCTCAGAAGTTTTTGCTTTTTCAAAGCTTGCTTAGCCGAGCTTATCTCAAGCCCTATCCCTACTTCATTCTTGAGACAATACAACCCAAATTTATCAACCTCCATGTATATTTATATGTAATTTTCTGCATCAATCATGGCAATTTTGTGGTTTACTTGATTTAGACCATAATTGCCAAAAGGGGGAGGGAAAGCAGTATGTAAATGGAAACATGAAATGATGGTTAAAAATCTCTTATCGAGAGAAACAAGATATGGCATTATAAAGCACACAAAAATTCATAAAACTTATGAAAAACTATGAAGAATTATGGGAACAATTGAGAAACCAATTTGCAATGGTTTTCACTTGATTCTGTAAGTAAACCAAATTAGCATATTATCAAACTATTATTAAGCCAATATGGGCTCGCTCAATTTAAAATTAATTTTCATTTAGCAACATACTAGTGTAGAAAAGCCTAATATTTCTATAATTATCTTCCACTCCATCTATAAGGCAAACAAGAGAGGAGGGATTGAGAGTAGGGATAGAGAGAGAGGGCCATCATGCCTCCCTTGCCTTTTCTCAAGAATGATGCTCCAAATCCTAAGGTAAAAATGAAAGGAAAGATGGAGTGGAAGTTGATCAATAGTGAAGAGTAGCTAGTCTTATCTACAGATCTCTCTTCCCATGTGACAAGTGAATTGAACTTTCTTCCAAATGCAATCCTTGAGAAACTCTACTTGGTCCAGAATTGCATTTGCTAGCAACCATGACTAAAGACTAATTCGGTGTGGGAATAAGGCAAAGGTAGAACAAGAATAGTTATTCCACAAGTTATTCCTATTTTTCTTGGGCTAAAATTTCTGGAACTCTAAGTTGGGGTATCTTGTTTTGTAGGAAAAGGTGTATAATGATCAAATCAAAAAGAGAAGTACGCAATTCCTTCAATCTACTCAACTTGGATCTTTCCAAAAAAAAAAGTAAAATAATAGTGAAAAGTAATCTTTAGACCATTTTTTCTTTTATTAATAGCATAATTAAAATCATTATACAAGCTCTATATTTATACTAGTAACATCCACCATTTTGGATCTAGGTCGGTTTCCTCTTCTAGTTAAAAGAGGACAGAATTTTTCTAAAATAGTAAACAATTTATATTAGTAAATATGTTCAGGAGTTGGATCTAGACTACTATATCAACTTTTCCTCCAAATGAGAAGATACATCCAGTCAGACTTACCTTAAAGGAAAGTTTTACTTTGACTGGCTTATTTCAGGGTCTAAACATCATTTATACCCCATGTTAGTGTGACAAACCCCTTGGGGATAGCCACATACGTGACGATCTCAAAAAGTTAATTTCAAAAAAAAAAAAAAGAGCATTGGAACTAGATGACATGCACAATTCAGCCTCCAATGTGGTAGTTCTTGCTCCAGAACCCCTACATAAACCTATCAGAGATGGCAAAAGTTTTCCGCAGCAGGTCTAGTGATCCTCTTAGATCATGATTAGCTGAAATTTCAAGAATAACTATACGCTAAGGGTATTTTGGACCTTCAAAAAAAGAATATAGGAATAACAAGGGTCTTACTCCATGAATAAAGTTATTCCATCCCTTAAAATAGTTATTGCACTAACATGCTAACTTTGGCAAGAATAAGTGTTCCTCCTTTATTTGCATTTTTTTTTTGAAAGGAATAATGCTTTTTTATTTTCTCTTGAACCAAATACAATCATAATTCATAAAATCACAATATAGTTCGGTACTTTATTTAGTTTTAGTGGATCAAAGATTATTCAATCATTGCTTTATATAATTTAGACTTTGGTTCAAGAATATGATAAAAATAATTATTGTGCAATTAATTCCTATTGTTGCTGGCTAAAATTTTAAATTAAGATGAGGTTGTTTTTGTCATGAAGAAAAGGTAGGAACAAGAGAAGGCCTTGTTGCTCTAATGAAGTTTCCCTTAGAATAGCATGTCTAATTGGATTAGTTATTCCTTGCTTGTTTTTGTATATTTCTTTGTAGCAGGAATAAGGCTTATCCAACCTCTATTCCTCCTTTATTCTTCTGAAGTCAAGCATAACCTTAATGCATTGACTATGATGCAATCTATGCTTTAATTAATTTTTAATTTACAGTCATGGTCTAACTTTATGATTTTTTTAATTTACATAAAATTTTTTTGAGAACAATAAAAAGTGAAATATGAATAGTTATTGTACAAGTTATTCCTAATGTTATTTGTCTTAGACTTTGGAATAACTGGAGGCATCTCTGACTTGAGGAGATATTTTTACTTCAAGAGCTAGACTAAAGGGTTATGATCACTTAACTATTTGTTTAATAAATAGTATTATTGTAAGCATAGTATTCTGTACCGGCCCAAACCAGCCAGTACACTTCGTACCGTACCGTACTGACTAGGAACCGATTCTGTTCAGACTGATTTTTCAAAAAATGATCTGAAACAAACTGAACCGCGTGGTACAGCCAGTACAGTGTAGTACAAGGCCAGTATGGTGCAGTATAGTTTGATTTTCTCTTTTTTTGGGGGGGGGCGTTGGATGAGATTTTTTGGGTCGGTATAGTGTGGTACGGCTTTGTTTTTGGGCCGTTGGATGGAATTTTTTTTTGAATTTTTTATTATCCGTATGGGCCGGTATAGTACCATACCGACCGACAACCAGCACGAGGTCCGGTATCGGTATTTAAAATCTTGGTTGTAAGTTTGGCAATATATACTGTCAACTTTTTATTTATAGTGCCTTAACCATGGTTTTCAGCTCCAAGAAATGTTCCCAAGCTGATCTCAAAAGAACAACGTAGGTTCCAAAAAATTCATCAATACAAGCGCTGGTGATAGCTTGCTGCATGGCTCTTGCCTAAAATTTTAATCTTTTATAATAAGTCAATATAGCAAAGCTTAATCTAAAACTCTAAACTTCAATCAGGTGTTCTTCGTTCCCCGAATGTTAGAAGAAATTTTAGGGCATGCTCAAGCTATTAAAGATGGGGCTTCAGAACTGCAATGACTAAGAAATGCTATCGAGTATAGTTATCCTCATTGTCTGCTTTCGAGATTTCGAGTACTCTGGTAATTTATCAAAAGTAAGCCTAAAACAACTTCCCTTTACAAACACTGGACACCCAACTAAGATATCGCACATGCATTATGCTTTTGGGACCACATTTTAAAACCACATTCTAGAACACTTGGATTTTACCTTCTATCAGTTGCAGTTTTCTGTACCATTTCTTCAAAGTTGGCTTTCCAAGCAAAAGTGGTGAATTAGCATCATAATTAATTCGAAATTAACAGCACAATAAAGCTAGAAGAAATTGATGGAAATAGATCATTGCCTGTCAGTAGGATGGTTGAAGGCCGGAGGAAGTTGAACAAATTGACAGCTGCTGGCTGTGCCGTTGAAAGAAGGGGTGAAATGCATGAATCCCATCAATATACAAGGGTGTCTGCATCTCAATCAATCGCGAGACCTGCACAATGAATCCATTAACATGATTATAATAATGAATTTACATTGAAGGCACAGATATGAACAATACTGACGGTCAACATTGAGTGGTGCTATAACACAGTTACACTGAGAGTAATCTGACTTAAATGCCAGTGTTATAACTGACTTAAGAAGTCTTTTTTGTTAAAAAAAAAAACATTGCATGAACAGTCTTTACACCTTTTCTCAGCTTATTAATCGAGCCAGCTCCCCATAAGTTATTAGTTCAAATTAGTATTAGAAAGTCATGTGGCCACTGTAGATGACAAAACACTTCAAAGGAAAGATATAAGCTATTGACATCAATAAAACCATTCTCACGATAATTATCAACTCAGATAACTGCTCTTATCTCCCTCAGTAAGCTTTTTCTTTATTTAAGTAAAACATAGCTAAATTATTAAAGAAAAGGACAGAATTGAAAAAAAATAGAAACAAAGTTACATCAGAGTGTCAATCAAACAATAGACCAAACAAAATATGATCCAACCAAACATGCTTGGTTTAGATGGTTGTACCATGATCAGGAGTTAAATTCCTTCCGTGTTTTCCTTGTGGTGATAGAAAGTGCCATGGGATGTAAACGAGATAGCGTTAACCAGCATAGCCTTGCATTGTGAGCCACTTGCACCCAACTCAAGGGAATGAAGAAGACCATACTGATTACTGAGAATAGATATCTATGGCACTATAAAATATGTACTATTGTGCAAAAAATGAAATTTAATTTTTGATTTTTGATTGATCAGAGTGTCAATCGACAGTGGACAAACAAAAAAAATATGATCCAACCTACCATGCTTGGTTTAGATGGCTGTACCATGATCAGCAGTTAAATTCCTTCTATGTTTTCATTGTGGTGATAGAAAGGACTATGGGATGTAAAGGAGATAGCATTAACAAGCATAGAGTCTTGCATTGTGAGCCACTTACATCCAACTCAAGGGAATGAAGACCACACTGAGAATAGATAAAAGATGTAAGAATGTGCTAAAAATGAAATTAAATTTTTGTTTTGAGATTGATAGCATAACAAAATTAGCAATCAAGTGTCCAAAACCAACATCAGGCACATTTAAGTAAGGTTAGAGGTTAAGAATATGAACAAATTGGAGCAACATAATATGATGATGTTACTAAATAAGGAAATATCTATGGGATCAAATTTTATAGTACAAATAAATCTTATATCTAATCTTACCTAGCACATGCACAAATTTCATACAATTTGAGCAAGAAGAAGGACAAAATAAAATAAGGGATAAGAAGAAGAGGAGTAGAGGAAGAAAAAAGGTAAAAAGATGACAAGGAGAATACAGTATAGGCAGCACAAAAGAAGATATGGAAATCTGCCAAGTCGAAAAAATTACAAACCAACTAGGAAAGTTGAGGTATCCTAAGAAATGTCTAATCTAGTGTATTATCAAATCAAGACACTTCTCCAAGAATTCCAATTAAGATAAAACTTCTAACCAATTAAAACTCCTTAGTTAAAGATAGTCTGCAACAATTATGACTCGTTAACAGTTATCTTAAATTTTAGCCCAAAAAAAAGAACAAATATGTAAATATAGAATAAAATAATTCAAAATCTAATGGCTCAAAATCTAATGGGTCCCTCTCCCATCTCTAATGTAATCTTTAGAGATTAGAGAAGCTCCAAATCCAAGGAAGGCTGAACTAGCACTGAAGATGGTACCGGTTGCCGGCCGATATGGTCGGTACTGTACCGACACTCGGTATGATGTGGCATGCCGACCATACCAGCATGCCAATTTTTTTTGTTTTTCTTGTTTATTTTCTATTTTTTTATTTTTAAGATATCCAATCAATTTTTCATTATTCTTGAATGATTTTAACCTCAAATTGATATTTTTTGATGTTATTTGATATTTGTATCATCTGGTACACCTGTGATTAAACGTGTGATGCGGATCTAAATCTAACATAATATTATATCACAAAAAAACAATCTTATAAGGATTAGATATTATTGAATCCTAAAATACTCAAGTCAATTAAAAAATATAAAAAATAAATAATCAATACACATCGAGATTTAGAATCTCGTCAAACGCCAATGTTGTTCATAAATATCTAGAAATCTATATAATCTAGTGGAACATCGGCCCATCTCTCTAATCATACAGCACTATAATCGTCTGAGCTCATCCCATAAAGTATGCAACTATGCGTACCGGATTGTAACTTGTCCCACATCTCATGCTGAAGCTCCGACTTTGAGAGGTGTCATCAGATTGATAGTACGGATATGGAAAGACCCATTCGAATATATCGATGGTAAAATTTAATCCATCAGATACTCCGGACTGTATAAGATAGTAGTCATTGGAAGACGATATCTCAATGCATTATACCCAAGCTTCGCAGACTCGATACTGAAATTCATGCCGGTTGCCGATTAGTACGGTGCAGTACCATCTATACCGGATAAAAAAATCAAAAAAATCCTACCGAATGCAAAAAAAAAAAATCAGACTAAATCGGACCGAACCGACCCCAAATCGTACCAAACCGAACCAAACCGTCCAATATCAAGTGGTTCGGATAGATACCGTACCGAACCAATCGGTTCGATCCAGTTCAAGCTATTTTTCGAAAATTCAGCCTAAATCGGATCGATTTTCTGCCAGTATGGTACGGGATGTACCGATCGATTTGGATCGATACGGATTACCATGACCATACCCATATCTATATGGATCATAAGCTGCCTATGGCTGTGGATAAGAGGATATGATAAACCTGATACGTTCATGGATCTACTTCCACGTGCGAGATCATCTATAGTTACATGATATCCTAAATGACCTCGAAAAGTCTGTTATCTATATATATCCTCGCGGGCTCTATCAGCTCGTGTACCATAATCCCTATCCCATGTGGCATACGAGATTCATCAGTGAATCGAAGACCATCTTGCAGTTGTGCCTCATAAATAGTGATCTCCTATCCTCCACTTTCTCCATGACTACCAGATCTATGATCATCAAAAGAACTATCATCACCACTCTGTCTGATCTCTGAATTTAAGTGTACTGGATCAACTGCTCCACCATCTCCAATGGGGTTGAAACTATCTTTCCTTTTCTTTTGTCTCTGCATTGAGTTACCTCCCCTCTCGTCGTGCCCCATGAGGAAGTCTGCTATGTTGATCAACTGGAAGCCTGCATGGAATATTATTGGTTGCCCATTACTCAACATCCACTCCAACCTCGCTAGCTATGAAACTAGCTGGTAGTGTACACGATCCTAGCTCATTAGCTCTAGCTCCTGCTGCTAACCCACAATCCATTTGATCTTCCAATCCTCATCATCAATAAAATCATTCATAGTTGGATCTGAGTACTTCAACTCAAACCTTTGGATACATTTTAGCCTGATTCTTAGATTGTAGTGAATATATACAAGATCGTTGAGGTATTTCTGTATCAGACGGTTTCTCTGCTTGCTATGGATAAAGACAAAGATCGATCAATTATGCTCACAGCCACTCGAGGAGACTGTCTAAAAGAGGATCCAAATGACAAGTTGCTTTAGAGTAGGAGCCATCAATCCGAAATGGACACACCATTCAGCTGCAAAAGCACTAAGATTGAATAAAACTAAAGTTAAAATTATATGATATTAGACCTATTGGTAGCTATATAATGTCAAATAAGAGTTATCGTTCATATATAATCTATCTGGATTTAAACATTTTTTTGCTCATGATTGCCATATCTGATCTAAAGCTAACGATGCCCTCCCTAAATATTTTTGTCTATAAAAAATATATTTGTTATAATGTGTTACTGATGGAAGATACAACTAAGTTAACAAAAATCACTCAATCAAACTTCTATGCACAACCATGATTTTTTGGATCAGGCTCCATCTGTATATCACATTTTGTAGGAATGTCAGAAGTCCATCCATGCCTATCCCAGGTACTATGTACTGGAACCCGAGTTTAGATAGCAAGCTACAGATAAATTTCAAAATTAATTAAGCATATTTGTACAAATACAAGAGCAATAAATTTTTCAAAGCGTTCTTAATGTGCTGCTTATCTGTTAGATACAAGTTCCTATTCATCTGATAGTCCCATCGATGCTCAATGATTTGGATGTACTCATCATCACATTTCGGATCTACTGATTTAATCTAATCCTTTATCCTCTCTAACATGTAATACAAGAAGTCCATCTAGAGATACCCTTCACTGTCCACGATCCGAAGCATCTCATATAAAGGCTTGATAGCCTTCACTATATTCTCAGCCGCTACCAGAATGTTTGTCTCATCACTAAATTGTAAACACTGCTCCTATCAATGCCTCCCTGACATATATACCCTCTTGCCACTCGAGACTGACAAACATCTGATTTAGATGTACTTTCTTGCCAATAAGACTATCAAGTACTATATAACTCATAGCGAATCGTGTGACATCTGATCTCAATGTCTCCCCTTATACATCGCTGCATTAATAATAGGTGCCATGTGTGATTGTAAATGAATCTAGCAATCGTCTACGCTAAGTCAACTATCCTCTGCACCCTTTTAAACTTTTCAATGTCTATCAATATTAGATCGATAAAATATGTAGCACATGGTGTCCAGAATATGTGGTTGTCACTGCATCAAAATCTCCCCTACAATCCTATACTGTGGTCCATTATCAATGATAACTTGTATGACATTCTTCTCTTCGATCTGATCAATCACCTCCATCAATCTGAGGATCAATGGACTTCTTTAAAAAAAAATATTATGTCAAAAAGTTGATGATGCTTCATCCGATGAGATCAGTTCCTACCATCACACATCACCGTAAGTCCATACATCGGCCATTTATTTTGATATGATGTAATCCATTTCTGTAGTTCCTCCTTATTGTCAGAAAGCTCATCATAGATGTCCTTAGATCCTAAAAGATCTACACCAGGACCGACAGCCTGTACAGATGCAATAGTAAAGCGATAATATGCATTGTTTGCCATATGCACTAGAATGTAGCTGAAGTAAAATCATGACGCAATAGCTCGCCACATATCTTTCTTGTCCTTTTCAACATACCATCGATCCTCTGTTGCTTGAAGTTTTAGCTAGAAAAGACATGGATCTAAGTTATAGATAGTGGCTCTAGTTAAAATTGCTCTAAAGGATTTCTTCCTATTATCAAAAGCTCCTAAAATAGAAGCAATACGACTAACGGACCATCTAACTGAGATCATCCTAAACTCTCTCCTGCAGTGCTTGTAGAGCCCGACCCTAATTTATAAACTAATAGTTTAAATTGAGCCCAATATCTATCCAACTCATCAAACTACTACTGATCTTCCAAACTCGCATCAATGGCAGCCTGAATCTGTACCTCACCATCTGGGACAAATGCTTCCTCTGACTTCCTAGAATGGTAGAAAGATGGTTGCATAGCTCGATGGTCTATCTCCATCTTCTTCAAAATCCTCTCCTTCACTGCTTTGAAATAAGCAAAATACTTCTTTATAAGTTGATGGACCTCTTGTAAACACTTTCGACATATAACTATATCAGGATAACCGCCAGTCAAGTGTTGCTTCAACCATTTTTGAATTCTATGTTGCACCAATGGTATCTCCGATGATGCCGATCTGAGAGCATCTGCCCGTGCTCTCAACCAATATCATGCTTCGGCTCCTTACTAAATCCATTCTCAAAGGTTAAACAATCACAGTAGTTCAATAATTATATAAAAATAGTAAAATTTGATTCTTTTAATTTTTTATTTTATTGAATTAATTTTATATTTTTCAATATTTTTATATTAAAAATATTAAAAGATTTAAAAATTATGAAAAATTAATTTGGCCTTAAATCCATGTAGAATCTTATCACGGATGCTACATATATTTTTTCCAAAACAATGGGAATGCATAAAATTCTATTTATTTTTTAATTTCATTCAAATTGAGGCTTAGACTACTATGCATATAATGCATCAAAACTTTAATAAACGGATACCAAATTTATATTGAAAGTAGCTTACAAGCCTCCAAAACAATATTTTGATTTAATAGTTAATTTTTGAATTTTATTTTTTAATAATTTTTTATTTCAAATATATATTTTTAATTTAAAAATTACATACTTAACGAAAATTAATGATTTTAGTACCATTGTGTATATAATAAAATCATACCAAAATTAAAAATTTTGGTATGATTTTTTTTTATTTTTCAATTTTTATGAATTTTAAAGTCTAAAAAAAGAAAAGAAGAAATCCAAGAGAAAGATAAGCTCATATACCTCATTTTAAAATCCCCCACTACCAAATACTGTAGACACAGTAACAAAAAAAAAAAAAATCAAAACAGGACCGAACTGATTGATTCGACCCCAAACCACCCAATTCGAGTCTATTGCAGATTTCAAGGCCAAACAAATCCGATTCAATCAGCTCGACCCAAACTGCCCGATTCGAGTCCTGTTCTGGATTTCAAGGCCGAACAGATCCGATTCCGCATCGATTCGGCTCTGTATAGACCGAACCGATTCGATTCCATGCCAATTCAGCTCGGTACGGGCTGAACCGCCATCCGATTCCACAAACAATGTCCAAATCTGTGAGTTTTTAATTATTTTAAATATCTGGCTTCCATTGCCAATATCTTGTTTGAATCCTTAACAGGTCTAATAAGCTAACTGCTCATTATTTATTTTCATATTCCATTAATACCTTTTCTAGCAGCCCTTTCCATGGAACTCTTTGCACTATTTTGATTGAAGGAGCTCAAAATGCCCAATTAACTTCCATCTGTGTTATTTATGCAAAATCTAGTGGTGCCTAAAACCAACTTATTCACTAATCAAAAATATAATATGTATCTTGTCTTTATAGATTATATGATTACAAGAATCTAAACCAAGGTTTGTAATCTTATCAGTATTTTACAACCAGTGGACCCCACATACAGTACATGCCATATTGATAAATACACTTGACATGGCCAGTAGCCCTTATATAGACTATTTTGGCCTCCAATATTGCTTTTTTGCCTTTCTTCTTATATTTTATTGTTTTAATGCTATATTTTTGCAAAAAATTCGTAAGAGTATCAATTCAAGTGCCTTAGTCCTATTCCACATGTGCTACAAGTTTCTGCACTGATAGTTTATAACAATGTCACATAACTTGCAACTAGAAACACATTGGAAACATATATGTTAAATTTAACAATTAAAATGTGGTGATCATACACTAGAAAATCCACCTACAACATATTCCCAGCAGTAGTTATTCAATTTAACCATTATTTGTTCTGGGATTTTTGAAAAGTTGAAAAGGTAGGGTGACCATTTTTAGCTCCAAAATTTGAAGATCCAATGGCCCAATTGTGCAAATTCCAGTTGTAAGCACCTCAAAAGGTCTCTTCCTGATTGTTGCCACCATGAAAATGGCGGAAACAAACAAAAACAAAGGTTAAAAGTTAAAACAGCATAACAAAGTGGGCAGTACTGCTCGGTTCAGCACAGTTGAGGCCAATTTGTACTTGATATGCCCAATACAGTTCAATACTGTTAGCTTGAGCCCAGTTTAGCGAATCTCAGGTTGTACACTGTCCTAGCATACCAGCTAGGGCTAGCATGCTTGAGATTTCATTCCTAGGTCCAAATCATACAGTATATGCTATCACCCAAAAAATTGTACTAAATGTTCTTAGGGCTTCAGAAATAGGCATTATTAGCCTTACCACTACTCACTCACATTTCTTGCTCGGCTGTTCATTTAAGTTTTGGCAACACCATCTGTATTAGCTGCGACTACTTTTGCTGAAAAACTTTAAATTATCACAATTGAGGATCTTAAATCACATGGTAAAGTTCCACAATATCTAAATTCTACAAATGTTCTTTGGCACTGAAAACTAAGATAAAAGATTAGCAAGTTAGATAAATGAAAGAACTATAGGTTTATTCATTTGTTCCAAGGTACACTGTCATACTAGTGCCACCTTGTCACAATGTCAGTATGCCCGGTTTAGGAATTGGTTCGGTGTATCGAGTGTCCATATACCCCCTGTTCCTTGTACCAGTTCCAAATCAGTACTGTATGATACGCCTCATACCCGTCCACTTCAGAATGGTGTAGCATACCTTGATCTGTTCTTTTAATTATAGTTTAAAATTTTTTGCGAACATTTCTCCTTATATTCGCTATGTTTCTATGCAGAGATCCAAAATTCACAATCTTAGTACCAGAACCCATACAAGTACCATGCAAGTACAATGTTAGTATATCTGGTACAAAGGTCGATTTGGCGTACCAAGACTCGATGCACCCCTTGTACTGAGTCATGGTTTGATATTGATATGGTAAGAGGTGCTTGCTATAGGGTGGTACACACTAGTACAGCAAACTTTGCGAATATCTAAAACGATCTTTTTCCCATTTTGCATGCAAAGTAGTTAGTTTATGCACAAAAAATATGACTGAAGGTCAGATGCCCTTTTGAATATCATAATGCAAGTTCCTTTTGCAACAAAAATTAGATTAAACACTCATTCTTTCCAAGTATGGTAAGCCCAGCTTTTGTTTCTGGATTGAAAAGGAAAAAGTTAACCAAACCTTTTTATAAAAGGAAATCATAAAATAATGCACATCCACCGTGCCCATGTTGAACCTAAAATCAAAATTCCAAGATTTGTACTAAAGAAAATGACTCCATATGAAACAGTTAAGGCACATGACTCTGATTTCTTATGAAACAGTGGTATATTTTGAACCCAAACACAATGGTGCGGACCACTTTCTCGCTTACAATCTTAAAAGCTTCTAAAGAGATTCCTCCTTTCTCATCTTAATATTTCAGACTGAACCACTTTCTCGCTTACAATCTTAAAAGCTTCTAAAGAGATTCCTCCTTTCTCATCTTAATGTTTCAGACTGAACGACAATATATTACAAGATGGAGGGGAAAAGGCAAGAGAGAACACTTCATTTAAAATCTCCAAAAGGTACCAAGAACATTGAAAATCTGACACTATAGTTACCACTCAATTTATATCATAATTGAAAAGCTGCATGCACCATAGTGTGTTATCTGCACTTAAGACTGCATGCGAACAGACTTATCAGGTGGCATATATTAAAAGTACACTGTTAAGAACCCCAAATAGAAGAATGCAAATATTCAGATGTTAGACTAAGGAAATTACGTTATGAGACTGGATGAAGAATTTTGCAATTTTGTAGGCAGTGTGTCATGTGTCAATCTTGCCAACAGCCTACTGGTTTATGTCTATATGTGCACGGATTGTATATTCCACTTCTACTACTTGGATATTAAACTATCTAACATATCTTTCAGAAAAATACCATAAAACCAACTAGTGTATTCTGGTACTTACAGCCCTGCGAAAGGCAAACATCTCTTCTTGGCCAGATAACAAAGATATCATTCCAGGAGGAGGCGGCCCTGAACTGACACTGCCAGCAGCTAAAACATCTCGTCGCAGTTTCCCACCTTCTGTCTCAGTCTCAAACTGAAAACTGCAGAATTAGAAGACACCACTTGTAACAAATCCATCATACCAAAACTAACAGTACCTTCTACTGACATGTGCAATTCTGAGGAATAAATTATTATCTAGAGAATGTTCAATATAGCAAACGATAAAGAGATACATCAAATATTTCATTCTGCTAGTGCTTGTTTGATCCTCATGTTAGTAAATTCAAAATGCCAAGCATCAGCATCTGCCTGATCTGATAATATGGCATAATATGAAGGATTTGGGGAAGCTCAACTTAAATTCAGATGTTGATGATATCCCAACAAATAATTAGCAACAAAAAACAAATTTCAATCCATTTCTTTGCACTGTGCTAGCACAATTTAGTATGAGCCAAGAGCAATGGTTCCTCAAGCATATGGATTAATATTGGCTTATAATAATATATATACAAATAACACACACAAAATAATGCAAAAACTTACAGGAATGTAGGAAAAGAAGTTCTTCCAGAAAATGAAATATAAGTATGATTCCAACTTTTTTCAAAGAACATAAAAATTGCAACACTTGGTTGTGGTACATCTTAAGAGGTTCTATGTTGTATAAAGTAAAGGTAAAAGACAAAAAAAAATGACACATATCAATATTCATCTCTTGAAAACATCGAAGAACTTTTGTGGAGTAGTTGCCTGAATAACCGGACATTCCGCGTATTAGTCCGACAATTACCGCATAACATACCTCTCCAGATCAAAAAGAGCTCCTTCATCAGTTCCTTGAAATAGATCATCAATGGAAGCAGCTGCTAAACAGACAAGGCAGCAATGGTGATTGTACAACTCATCAATAAGGGTGATAAATCTCCGTGCCTGAGGCAGAAAACCAAAAGTATTATCAAATATCATACATATATCATCAGTTAAAATGGAGAAAAATGCAAATGGAAGAGAGAGAATGTTTTGTTTGCAGAAGATTTGAACAGAGTGCAAGTGTATACATTGCAAATCTCATATTCTTTTAGACTACAAAATGGTGCAACCATGAACATTCTGAAGTTCATCTTCCTTGCCACCTCAAGTATTAAATCACCAAAATCATAAAATTGACGAGACTTGTTTGGATGGAACTGGCCAACCATTTGATGCAGCAGATTGAACAGGTTCTCTAAAATCACAGGTCTTTAGCTGACCTGACCTATAGAAGTTTCGGGTGACCGGTTGGGTGTGTCAACTGGTCAAACCCACCTGGGTCTCTAAACATTGTGTAAAACTGTTGGAGGTCTTTCACCTCCCTACCAAAGTCTTCCGTACAAGTATTTATGAAATTATAGATAATTTCTTGAGTTTTACAGGAGAGGAGAAATCTATGGAAGTATAATCTGCATCATAGTGATGGTTTGAATGTAGGCAAGAACACAATACGGTCTCTCTCACTGGATTATATAGATGGCCTCAAGAAGTAATAAATTAATAAATGCTGCAAACAGTACCTGAATACAATTAATCTCTGTTATGAAGGAAAATTGTTTAAATGATCCGCGATTTATTTAAAGAAAAAAGTACACAGACTTTGCATAGAACAAATATACCTTGTCACGAATTCTCATACTCATCACCGGAATGCCCGATATGAACACTGTGTGAAAGTTTCTAGCTACCGCAATATAATCTGCTGCTCCAACCTTAATATGATGGAGATAGAAGTTAGTGGCAAATATTGACTTAACAATAAAACTATTAAAGGATTAAAAAGAATCTCTTTTACAAAGACAGTCTTCTGCTAGCTTGATAAATGTAGTTCCTCACAATTGCATCCCAGATGTAGAGACACAAGTCTTTTAATAAGAAAAGCAAAAAAGTAAAAATTTCCCAGTCAAACAAGCAACAAATCTAGCTCTATGACAATGAATAGCCAATGCATACATAAAGTAAAACATAGTAACTGTTAAAACTGAGCTTTGGTATAATTTGTAGGTTTCTTGACATGTGTTTTACATGTAATTGCCACCATCCTGTTCATGAAGACAGCCTAAAAGATATTCAATGTGTTTCTTCCTTGTTGTGCACTAAACAAGCTGTCTTGGTTCTCTATCTTAGACCCCTTCTCAAATTAGTAAAAGTAAACAACATGTAGATTTTTGTAAAAGTGAACAACATGTAGATTTTTTTCCTTGCAAATTTTTCACATCAATGCTTGGGTTCTATAATTATAATCAAATAATGCAGTCAAGTTGAAGGAACATAATATGGGCAATCTTAAATATACAATTAATTAAAAAAAAAATGTGTTGTCAGAAAAGTGGGGAAGGGGAAAGCATATTACTGGTCGACCACAAAGATACTCAAAGTTGAATCTTGCTATTCCATTACAGCTTTCAGGAACCTCCAGGGATCTGTTTGTGAAAATTATCCAGGCATTAGCTAATAGAGAACATCAAAATCATGCTATCTTGTAAAGCCCTTACCTCCCAAACATCACAGAAATGATTCTCGGAGCAATGTTTTCTCCAGCTTGTTTAGTGATGTCATGCCACATGGCTTCATATTCTCTGTGAGCATCAGAATTGGATGGCCAGAAGTAATGACTCTGTAAGAAATGCACACTAATGAATTTATAGGCATGGCCTTGAATATGGGCCAAGAAAACAAGTCATAACAGCCAGTATTTGACACCTGTTACAAGGATCGAGAGTTCAGAATTTACATGCTACTTGAAAACAAGTGTATGCAACTTTCCTGACAATGGTATTTCATATAATAATAGATAAAGGTTCTTCTGCTGTTTGGTGACCATACTAACCCAACACATACTGCTAATTTACCAGTATGTTGTCTGCTATCTAGACTAAAAACCTTGATCATAACAACTCATAATTGTTTAAATCTGTTGTAGAAGATTCTCGACCGCGTACTGATACAGCTGGAGTAAACTGGGGACCATCGGAACGGCGTTTCTACAAAACAAGTTCCGACTGGAGTTGGCTCCGGCGAGGATCCTCCGACGGTCAAGTCAGAAATCTGACATAACAGGGAGAAGGAGAGGGAATTACAGGAGAGCATAGGGCATATTGAGCACACACGGGACGTACCTGAGAGTCTCCTTCTAAACCTCTATTTATAGGGGGATTAATAATGATGAGCCGTACAGATTTCGTCACATGTGTCGTTAATAGGTGGATTTTTGTCTGACGTGTTGCCGGCAGGGAAAGAGATGTGACTTGGGTTGAATAGATGTGTGGGCGGCGAGTAAGATGATGGTGATGTGTCCTGACTTGATTTACTTTAACCAAAAGTCACAAGTGAATCTTCGACTTGCCTTCAAGAGAGTTGGCTGATGTCCGATGTCTGATCCCTCCTCTAATGCCGAAGTCTGGAGATTACCAGAGGTCCATTACTTAAAAGAATCGGTTAGAGGGGAACAGACCATCTCATTCGGGTTCGCCAACCCGTAGGCTGAAGGAGATCGGGTTCGGCAGTAGGGGCGCGGGCATCGAAGGGTTCACTGCAGAGTTCTACTCGGAGGGTTAGTACAGTAGGGGCCAACCTTCTCGAAAAAGTAAGTTGTAATAGTAAAGGATCCTTGGTTCGATTAGGAGTAAGGATTGGCCAAGAATTTCTGAGAATAATGCTACTATCAAGCTTTCCTTGACCTCAAACCTGATGTCCAGATGCTTACTTTAGAGTGGATCGACTGGCACATGGACCGATAGGGTACCTAAACCGGTCACTGAGATAGGGATCGGTGCCGCAACTTTATTAATGCTCCTCAAAAAAAGGAAGAGACTAAGGTCAAGGTTGAAAAGACAAGGGGGCACTTCCTCAGTATCCCATCATGTCGAATGGCAGAGGATGCAATTAAATGCTTTTGACATTGATCATAAACTAGCTCAGCGTGCAGTGGGCCGTAAAAGAGATAGTGAGGCAATGTGGTGTATGACCGATGAGCGGAGTGACACAACTGGATGGTGAGGCCTATCAGGCCAATGGGGGGGAAATCGTCTGACATCCCTCAGCTTGACCCCCTGATGGGGATCGAAACCGGCATAGTGCAGCTGAACCCCTAGACATCGGCTCCGCTCAACGATTAGCAAAGGCGGGCTTCTGCAGTACAGGAGATTCCTCCCCCCAACAGTTAGTATTATCTCAGTTTCTTCTTATAGGCGCTCCTTTGGAATATCCAGTTGGTTGATTCCTAGGCCAATCATCAAGGGAATTCAAACGTACTCAAAGTACATCAAAACTTCATTATTCTGTGGCGACCAAGATATTAACCTACAACATATGCTCCCCTACTCCCGAGTCCGAAGCTTAGGCGATTCGGAGGATGGGAGTATAGCAAATAGTAGAGGATGCACACCTATTCAGAGTCAGGAGGATATTTTTCAAAAAGGAAGGCCGCTGCATTATCTAATCATTAAAGACGAGGGGAGAAGAATCGATCTTCGCGAAATTCAAAGAGTGGCGCGCTTCATTTTTGGAGTTCCTCATAATGAGCCATTTCTCGATTTGCGCCGGCCAATGGAGAGACATCAGGTGCCACACGGCTATTATTCGCCAAAGTTTCAAATTTTGGATGGCAATTAGTCTTTAAAGGAAGGATTTTTGGCGTACGCGACTTAACGTTTCTTCTTCGAGTATACTATAGTCTCTGTTTGCGGAAATTTCTTTCGTTTCCAGTTTCTCAGATCATCGGTTATCCTCACCGGCAACTTCCTCCTTTGTTCTTTTACCTCAGTTGATAGATGGGTTCTCGTTTCTTCCCACTACCTTTCTTTCTTTATTTTTATCCTTTCCTTGATTCTCCCGACCGCGTATGGATACGGTTGGAGTAAGCTGAGGACCACCGAAACGGCGTTCCTGCAAAACAAGTCCCGATTGGAGTTGGCTCCGCGAGGACCCTCCAACGGTCATCAGAAATCTGGCACAACAAAATCCATAAGAGCTAAAAAGCCAAAAGTGTACTCAAGATCATGTTCGAATAAAAACATAAAAATCTAACACTGCAAGAAAATATCACAAACTGTTCGTCAACCAATAAAGAAATGCAAAACCTTCAAGCATTAAGAAGATTTCATATATTTCAAGTCATAGATTTGAAATGTGACACCAATATTAATACATGAATAAAGCTTGGCTCTGAACTCTATAAGAGTGCTGAGTAAGGATGGAAAAAGCCTCTTTTGCACTGTGGTTTGATACAAGTGGAGTAGATTAATGTTGATACAGACAAGCATTGTCATAGAATCATAATGAAAAACCAGCAATGAAATATTGATATATGATATTTTTGTTGTGAAGAGCTTGTGGGAAACAGCTACAAAAATGGAATTAGTGCCTACTGAAAATTAAAGCACATCATAAATACCTACTGCTTTGAAGCACCAAATGGTAGAGGATAAGTCCTTTTATCAGGAATAAAATTGGCTTCCGTATGCATTTGATGCAACTTTGTGGATCTATGCACTTCAACCCCATATACAAATATGCATAGAAATAAAAAGCCAGTCTATAAGGTTATGAAGTGAAAAAGGCAGTATCCTTACTGTTACTGCATCCAGTCTTTAGCTTTAGTATAGTTAAATAATTATCTACACAGAAAGAAAAATAAATGATTGTTCTATGCCATAGTAGCTCCAGATGCATTGTGAATAACTAAAATTGGGGTGGTTAGAGTGAAACTGATTGCTCTTCAGCTAGCAGTTAGCTGCACGAAAGCATATGTGAATGCATGCAAACAGAAGCACACGTTCACAAACCAATCACACATATATTCATGCATTGTTAGTATGGGCTATAAAAATAACTTCAAGCATCAGAAATGTGATGCTTACATGATGTTCAACTCACCTGATCTCCAGTTGTATTTGGTATTAGGCGGCGATAATCAATCTCACTACCAACTAGAATTTTTTGACAATTTTTCTCCAACTTGGACAAGAATGCTAGGAAGATATCTTGCTGCATACCATCCTAGAATTTTAAAATAAACATGGCTGCCATCATAAATACGAAGCACTTACAAATTCAAACAAAGATAAGATAGAAGGCATGAAGCATTGCTTATGTAAACTATTCAAAAAAATGCTGGCAGCAAATTGGCTGATCATATCAAATAGCATGAGTAATGATGTAAAAACAAAATAAACATCTGCAGATCAATGGCTACCGTGGAGATGCATTTTAACAACTGCTCACGTAAGGAAACAACCATATAAACAATTACTTAAATTTGAATATCAAATTGATAATGATAATAAGATTGTCAAATGAAGAGTTTCATATGCTAGTTTCTCAGCCTCGTGGCTGCAATGCTCATGCTCTGTTCTCAAGTTTTCATTTCATTCTCTTATATTACCATCAAGGAACTATTTACTGCTAGATTCGAAATATATTGAAAATAACTTTTATTTGTTTACAAGACCTTTGAAAATGCTATATCTAACATGCAATCTATTCAATACTTTAGTCTGGCTTACCATAATTGTACTTATGACCAACAACTAAAGTGGGTAGAATGTGTGTGGTGATCCATTCTTCACAAGCAATGCTAATAGAGTCAAAAATGATAATCCAAAGACCAAAGGAAAGACAACCACCTACCTGATTCAAATCCTCAGGTGCTCTATTACTGGTAGCCACAAGAACTGTTCCAGTGCTTAATAATCTACTTACAATTCCAGATAAGCACACAATTGCAAATACATCAACAGTCTGTGTAGAATAAAACAAAAAAAAGGAAAGAAAAATTAAAAGAAAGCTCATAATCAACGTGGGTTCATTGAATCGTTAACTTTTAATTAATTACATACGTACAATCTTCAACTGTTCATTAAGAGAATTCTGCAGAAGCATAAATTTGCACTATAGAATAGATAAAACGAAATAGCAGAATGTCCTAATCTCCTTTTCATGTTGTCAACATCCTCCAGGGTCGTTAGTAATTCTAGCTCTAAGGATAAACCCAGGAAATGACCAGTTACTTGTTTCATTGTCTTCAAAAGCTACTCAACAACTTACTTCCATAATGAGAAACACAGCATAATGACCATAATTTACTACACAGGCTTCAAAATTAGACATCCATATCATGGTGTGATAGAATTATAACACTTTCTAGTTTTAAGAAAAAGCCCAAGGCTTATTACATTGATGTAGGAATACAAAGTAAAAAGCATTTCATATGTTTGAAAAAAAAAAACCTCACAAACACTCAACCATTAAATTTGTTTAAAACACTTGAAGGTAACTATTTGAACAAAGTGCAAGTCACCCATGAGTGATGGACATGACTCATGCACAAAATGCTAATGGTGGAGATTAATGCAATAGGGAATTATGTATCAAAACTAATTATTCCCATCAAGTTTTTTAATGAAACTTTTCGAAAAAACCAATGGCATTGTACCTTTTAAGCTACCCTATACCCTCTTAAGGACTCTCCAATGAAGTTTGCACGATCAGCTAGTGTATCAACTAAGCATTCCTTTTGCATAGGAAATATCAGATACTGGAACACTTAATTTGTGCCAAAGTCTCTCCTTTTCTTTTTTTGTTCAGGAGTTTTGGTTATTTTAAGTCCCATGGTCATATAAACTACTAAATATTTCATGTCACAATTTTGAGCAAAAAAAGAGATTCAGTTTGATGCATAATTATCATTTTAATGCTAGTTTCAAATAAGAAAATATCATCAACATGATTTTACTAGCTACATATTTCATATGCTTGTCCTGGATCCCAAACCCTTATGGTTAGTCCATATAAATCTCTTGTTCTAATTCTCCATGTAGAAAGGCTGCTTAAATTTCCATCAGATGGAAATCTAGATTGTAAACAGAAGCTATAATGATTAAAATGCTGATTATGGTGATTTTGAACAATAAGAGTGCATGTATTTAAGAAATCAATGGCTTCCTGTATTTTAAAAAATTTTGCTACTAGCCTAGCTTTCAACTTTTTCAATCCAACATCCAAATAAGATTCTTTTTTTTTTTTAATTTCTTATTCTCATTCATTTTCAACTTCAATTTTAAGGAATGACAAATTCTCCAAATGCATTGGCTCTAATGTGGTAGATGTACATAAAATTTGAAAAAAATATTAAGTTTACAAAGTACCTTCTTCCACCACCATTATAATTCCAGCCAAATAAATGTGTCTCGGTCAATCAATTCCATTAGCAAATTATTTCTTTCAACAGTTTTTCTTAAAAAAAAAAAACTGGCATGTCTCCCCAGCAGCCATGCTTCACACTTATTAAGTGTGCCTATCTCCATTTCAGGAATTAAAAGTAAGGCACCATTCTTTATATTGTGTCAACATTACATCTCTTAATCTACCATTCCATTCACAATATCTACATGGAATAAAAATAGGACAAAAAATCTACTTTATAAGTACTGCAACAATAGGAAACTAAAGCAACAATCGATTTAGATAGTCCCCGCATTATTTAAATTGAATGATTATGATTTCTGGTAGTTGCAATATCAATGAAATATATATTACTCATTTATATCCATTGAGTTATGTTATGTTTGGTATGGTAGATTAGGACACGTTGACTTAATGAGAAGAATGAGGATTTAGGCTTAATTCCCAGACAGAAATAAAGCAGAGTAACATGTGCGAAATATGTTCACCAGCAAGACCATTAAGAAAGTCTCTAGAAACTGTTTGTAGAAGAAAAAAGTTTCTATAATTGATTTATGGTGATGTGTGAGCATAAAATGATTTACCATCTCAATTTATTCATTCCGCAACACTTTCTGTTGACTTCCACAAGGGGATACAACTCTATGAACTATAGAACTATTTCCAACAAAAATTGAATGAGCTCATTAAACTCATATTCCCTTTACCTATCTAACAG
Source organism: Elaeis guineensis (assembly GCF_000442705.2). NCBI lineage: Eukaryota > Viridiplantae > Streptophyta > Magnoliopsida > Arecales > Arecaceae > Elaeis > Elaeis guineensis. The sequence continues at coordinate 25,235 of NC_025998.2, read as the reverse complement.
ATGAATTTTTGTTTCCCTTTCGCTACCTCTTAAGAATTAAAGTCTCTAAAAGCTTTATTGCCATTAATCTTCTATTCAAATTATTATGTATTCATGAATTAATTCCGAAAGCATATTATTTCTACAACAAGTTTAACAAGATTTCTTGCATGGCTCACTAGCACCCATATTTCATGCATATTAAGTGTACTTTATCTCTATTTCAGGAAATAAAAGTAAAGGCATCATTCTTTACATTGTGTTCACGTCTTAATCTGCCGTTCCAATCATCTCATAGCTCAACAGATTATAATCGGAAAAAAAAATTACTTTGTAATTACTCTAAGAAACTAAAGAAAGTAAGAAACAGTCAACTCAGATAGTTCCTCATTATTTAAACTGAATGTTGCCATGGTTTCAACTAGTTGCAAACTTACAATACTAATTTAGTATATCTATCCTCTCATTTATATCCGTTATGCAATGTTTGGCATAGTAGATCAGGAAATGTTAATGCAACATAATGAGAAGAGTGAGGGAGGCCTTTAGGCTTAATTCCTAAGCAGAAATATGTAAGAGTATTAGGTGCAAAGTGAGACAATTAAGAAAGTCTTTAAAAATATTGAAATAAGTAGTAAGTTCCTGCAATTGATTGATGGTAACATGTGATTTGTCAGCATGAATTGCTTGACCATTGTCAGCATGTATTGACATGCAGGAGGGGCTATAACTCTGTAAGCTACACCACTACTTTCAAAAAAAAGAAATGACAGCCCATTAAGTTTGCATTCCCTTCATCTGTCCGACGGAAGAATTTTTGTTTACCTTTCTAATTAATTTTCAACTACGATTTTAAGAATTACAAATTTTCCAAATGCCTTATCCCTGATCTTAACATGGTACATGTAACACAAAAATGAAAAAAATATCAACTACTTTTACAAAAGCCCCCTCTTCCACCACCAGTTAAAGTTAAAATCTATTGAAATCGATGAATTTCCATGAATCAATTAAAGAACCACACTCATGCTTTCAACATCCTTTTTTTAAAAAAAATAAAAAAATTGCATGTCTCCCTAGCACTCATGGTTTGCACGTCTATTTTGAGGAATTAATATAAGAGCACCATTCTTGCCTTGTGCTAAATTACATGTCTTGTTATACCATTCCAATGGTTACATAGCTCAACGGGGCATAAATGGGAAGAAAAACTGAAAAATCTACTTTATAATTACTGCAACTATAAGAAACTAAAGCAACAATCATTTTAGATTATCCATAAACTATTTAAATCAAATGTGCTATGGTTTCTACTAGCCTTCGTTCTCAGACAGAAAACAAATAAGAGTGTAAGTGTGAAATATGTGCACTAATGAGACAATTACAAAAGTCTTTAAAAACTGTCTGAAAAAGATGAAAGTTATTATAATTGCTTTAAGGTGACATGTGATTTTTCAGCATGAATTGATTTACCTTGTCAACCTATTCATTCTGCAACCCCTTTCTGTTGACTTGCATGAGGGAGACATAACTCTATTAACTATACCACTGTTTACAAAAAAATTTGACCAACTAAGCTCATTAAATTTTGTTTCAAAGAGAATTTTTGCTTCCCTTTCTGATTGATTTTCAACTATAGTTTCAGGAATTGCAAACTCTTTGTTGTTATGTGATACATAAAACATAGATTCAAGAAAATAATTCAGTTTACAACATGCCTTCTACTACAAGCTAAAATACTATTAGAGTTGATGTGTCTCCCATGAATCAACTCAAGAAACTTACTATTTCTTTCAACAATTTTAAAAAAGGATTCTTCCATTCCTCGTTTCATTAGCGTACATGTTTCATGCATATTAGTCATATTTATGTCATAAGAATTCAAACTAAAAGCATCTTTCTTCTCATTGCATCCACATGCCATATGTTATTCCACCATTCCAAATGTCACATAACTCAACAAGATATAAGTAGGAAGAAAGTCTGCTTTATAATATTGCAACTATAAGAAACTAAAGCAACAATTAGTTTAGATCAAGGCTAGCTGCATCGATACCGGATAACAGTTTAGTACATGCCTCCATGCCGTTCCATGCAAGTCCCAAATTGACATGGCAGAGAGAGAGAGAGAGAGAGAGAGAGCAGGGGAGAGGGATAGCCAGAGAGAGGAAAAGAGAAAGAGAGGGGGGGAGGGAGGGAAGGAGAGTGTGGAGAGACCTACAGTGGCTGTCGGTGGGCCATGGAGGCCCTCGGATGATCGGAGGAGCAAGGAAGAGGGAGAGCCAAGAGAGGAAAGGAAGAGCGAGGGGGGGGGGAGAGGGAGAGGGCCTCCCTGACGGTGGCCTCCTTCCCTCCCATCTCTGTCTTTTCCTTCTCCCTCTCCTTGTGCTCACTGGTGTCTAGTTTTGCACATTGGAATCGTCCCAATCAGCCCCGATACAGTTCGGCACACCACGAACTGGGCAGTTCCATCTGATTCAGCGAACCTTGGTTTGGATGGTCCTTGCATTAAAATAAATGTTGCTATAGTTTCTATTAGCTGCAATATTAATAGAGTGCATTTTTCTTCTCATTATATCCATTGAGTACTATGCTATTTGAAATGGTAGATTAGGAAATATTTATGAGAAATGCGAAATATATGTACCTATGAGACAAGTAAGAAAGTTTTTAAGAATTTTTGAATGAAGCAAAATGTTTTTTGATTTCATTGATGGTAGCAGATTTATCAAAAGAGAAAAGGAGGAACTACTACTAGGTAAACCAATGACTACATTTTAATAGTTTCAACATTTAGTTACAAGGCTCTGGGTTCCCTATCTATATATTATAAACATAATCACGTTATCTGCTCCTTACACTTGGAGCTGCTATTTAAAGAATTGCAAAAATACTACAATTTAAGTATGTTTATAGGGCTGGAACTGAGCTTGGGCTGGCCCGAGGCCCATCGGACCGGACCGGGCTTCAGGCTAGGCCCGTAACAATTCAGGCCCGTTTGTCTTTCGGCGGGCTCGGGCATAACTTTGGCCCGGCCCGGGCCCGGCCCAAGCCCAAGCCCAAATTTGGGCCCGATCAGAGCCCAAATTTGGGCCCGATCAAAGCCCAAATATCGAGCCTAATCTTTATCTTCCAGTCTTCTGTCTTCCTCCATTGTCAACCATTCTAAAATGATCCACAATGGCAGGGGAAAAGCCAACGACATGGAGACGGGCGGAGATGGGGGACTCGGTGGCAGAGAGAGGATGGAGTCCGATTTTCACTCTAGTTTTCTTTAGTAGATTTTTTTCCGAAGAAATTCGGACATCGCAACGGCGGCAGCAGATGCAGCATATTCGACGATCGCCCTCTTCGTGCTGGGTGACTCCTCTGTCAATAATTGCGACAACACCTTCTACCCCGCTACCCCTCAACTTCTCCTCCAGCTTCTGCAATGGTTCCACCATCGTCTCCTCTCTGATCTCATCGGTACCCACACCTTCTTTAATTTGCTTCTTTCTAAGCTTTCTTGATCGAAAACCCTAAGATTTGATCTCATCGCAAGAAATTAGGGCTTTATTTCCCAACAAAAGGAATTGATTCGAAGCTTTCTAGCCGAGCGGATGGGGCTGCCGCCAGTCCTGCCAGTCTAGGGCCTGAATAGGATGGTAGTGGCAATGATGTGCAGCATCAACTTCGGTTCGACTCCGACGATGATCGTCTCCGACGTACTCATCGATTGGTGGCGTGGCTACGACCGCTTCCTCTTTCAGAGCCGCAACCAACAAGTCCACCACGTGTTCAAGATCCTCCAACTCAAGCTCGATGCCTCCACCGATTGCCGTACCGCCTCATCCACCCTCTTCATCCTCTCCTTTGGCGAGGACGACCACGCCACCGTCTTCTCTTACGACTTCAAATACAACCGTCTTCTCTTACGACGATGGTAGCGCTGGGACGTACTCACAATGGCAAGATAGGAGGAAGATTGGAAGATAGCATGCGGGTAGAATGGGAGGAGATGTGGGGTTTGGGCAGAGTAAACGAGGAAGGGGAGACTCATGGGGTTGGGCCGGACTTGTCGGGCTCAGTCTTTGGGTCGGCCCGATTGGGCTCGGGCCTTAAATTTTAAAATATTTTTGGGCCTAGCTCGGCCCAACGTCCGAAAAAATATTTTGGTCCAGGCTCGAATAGAGGTATGGCCCAACCCAGCCCGACCCATTTCCAGCCCTATATTTTTATATGACACTTAATGGATTATACGTTTTAGATTTTCCCAAGAGTGCTTTGTTGATTTTTTTTTTATTGTCATGTTCAATATTATTGAAATTTGCAACAAGCATGCATCACAATTTCCTATTTCAAGTTTGTATAACTTTTGACTTTCTCGAAACTATGTGGAAGGTTGAGACTTGTTCTTGCTCGCAAAGACAAATGTATTGGTTGTTAATCTTATGCTCAATGTATTATGAAAAGTTCAAACTTCTATAGAATGAACATTCAGCAGCAACTGGCAGGGGGGTAAAAAGCTGATCAGTGATAACTCAGAAAAGACAAAATGTGGATTAATCGCTTTGACAGAGGACCCTCAATAGAAAGCTAAAAAATCCCTCATACTGCAAGCATAACTACAATCACTCGACCACAACCACATTGAGCTTATGAAAATCATAAGTTCACAATGATAACCATATGCAGCACTCCTATCAAAATTCTCAATGAAAGTTCACTTTGACAGAGAACAAGCAACAGGAGAACACTTAATTAAGTCTTCTCAAAATTCTTTTCTCAAACTGATCTGAGAGAAAGAAGTAACATATTTGAAACAACCCGAGTATGCAAATGTATTGATCACAAACTGCCAATATAGGTACCAGCACAAAGAAATAAATCCAGATGTGTCACATCTTTCAAGAGTTGATCTTATGAATTCTTCTATAGTTGGTCTTATGAATTTTCTATAAAATTTACAAGATCTGTCTATATCTGAGCCATAATTATACAACAGCAACAGTTACATATGACAACAAAGGCTTCCATTATGCGACATAAGATCATTTAGATGAGACACTGAAACCCATTTAAAAGCCATTTACATGCATCAAAATAAAACAAGTTCAAACATGTATAGTTGAAGGGAACAAATTGTGATAGGTCATGTCAGGAGTTATCTGTGATACCTGTATCTCATCAAAGCAGAGAACACTTGCCCCAGTCTTATTTGCTTTCCGGTCAACAAGAAATTTATCTGCTACAGCAGGTAGAATATGATTTGTTCGTACCTCTTGCTTATATCTTTCCTCTCCAATCAACCATTCTTTGACTTTCACATCAAATGGGAGACTAGTTATCCAACTGAAAGTACTTGATTGGACAGATCTATCAGTATGCTGGTTCTTCCATATGGCATGCATATGTTCATGTATTTCAAGCATTGCCTGCAGGCAAAAAATGCTGAAACTAATGAAGCTTACAAAAACTAAAAAACATGGTACTTAACAATGTCAGTGTGCTAGTTTGCTAAAATAGTCATCATAATTATTTAATTGTTGATTGAGTGTGCCTGGCCAGAAGATACTGCACACAAATGCTCATTGATTGCCCATGTGATTCTCGAATAAATAAAATTAAAAAATTTGTCATAAGGAAATACTACTTCTATCTTTCCAACCTATGTCATTCACTCTTTTGTGTCTTTTTTATTTTTTTTACAATGATGGGCAGCCTTTGTTTTCAACATTGCTGATGCCGGTGCAAAGCCCAAATGGCAAAAGCATAAGGGGAGCTGACTAAGGATTTTTGCTTATGATAGACAGGCAGAAAATGAAAACTCTTTGTCTTCAGGGACTTTGTTAAAATAAATCATGAGAAAATATATGCAGTCTTAGACACATAGTAATAGAAGCAATGCACAACTAATGAAGACCGTTTATCTATTATCCATATCAGATAATAACTCAATCTGTTTGGACACCTGACTCCCCTATCTATGTGATATCTCCCAAACACATGAGAGTTAACAATTAGGAGAAGACAACAGAAGCATGAGCACACACCCCCCCCTCCAAAAAAAAAAGTGGGGAACACAAAAAAGAAATCCATTTACTTTTGGATTATCTAGTTTCCATAGCAAGTTAATTTACAGATCTTGAAAAACTAAGGATTATAGAATCTTAGCCTCCTTCTGATCCTGCCAACCTCTCCATCCTTTGGGCCTTCTCTTTTCATCCCTTCCCAACCCATGTAAGGACAGCACACAGATATAGTACTCGGAGTCAAAATAGAACCTTAATCTGTACTGCATAGGTATTGCATTTGTATGTGTGTACACATGATGGTTCCATGCTTAAGACTGCTTATATATGTATCTACATATCTATAAATGCATGAAGGATCATATGTATGCATGTGTGCATGTATATGAGAGAGTAGGAAAATGTACTGTCAAGCACAAAACTAAATAATTCACCTCATGAAAGTGAAACCTTCGCCGGTGCTTTACAATACCTTCAGTGGCACTGTAAAACATGTCCATTAGCATAGTCTTTCCTGCATTAAGAATATATCCATCCATCAGGCATCAGTAGTATACAAAGCAAGGTTCATTGCCTCGATACCGGACCCTATACAAGCACCATCCCATTACAATGTCGGTACACAGTTCGGTATGTAAGAGATAGCATACCGAGTGTCAAAACTGTATATGACAGTGTACCAATATGGTAAGGTACGCTCCGTATCGGATGGTACGAAGCAGTACAACAGAGTCTATGAGAATTTATTTGACTAAAAAGGCCTATCCAACAGCCTTGAAAGCTAGATATATCCAAATGCACTATGAATGATATGGAGCCCTCAGATAACAACACGACTCCAAAGATGCACTATGAAATGAAGAACTTAAAATGGTGATATATTTCAACAAAGAATTGTATAGTTCAGCCAAAATAAAAGAAATGAAAATGCCATCATGTCAGAAGTCTTTGCTTCATGTCCACAAAATTTAAATGTTCTGATGATATACCACTTCCAACATTTCCATAAAGATAAATTCCGTTTGGAGCTGCAGGTGCAACTGGTTGGCAACCGACTATAGAATCTAGCCTCTTCTCTCGGTTAAGATATGACACCATTTTTCCAACACCAGGTTCTACATTTCCACGTCTTCTCCTAAGTCCAAAAATAATCTACGAGTAAGGAAACCAAAACAGCCATGTAAAGGTTGAATTAACAGCATGAACATAAAAAGCAGCCCTGGTTTGCACACCATGAATGTGCGCTATAGTGCACTCAAAGGGGGAAAGAAAAAAAAAAGCCTGTAAGAATATTCATGATTGTGCAGTACATGCCATCGATATGAAATACCAGTGTAGTTAAAAGATCATTAGACACATGCTATTAGCCATAAGTAATCTGCTGATTAAAGCCTTCTACAAGGTGGCAACTAGCAACCTTTTATCCTAATGCATCAATACCTACCCTTGTATAAATATCAAAATCAAATGCATGAAAACTAAATAAAAAAAGTTTGTGTTATGTCGTGTCCATGTTTTGCCACGAGCATGGCTAGTCAACTATCAGAAAAATAACTACAACAATTTATGTACTAGTCATGGTATAGCTCTAGTCACACACAGCATCACCATGATAGTCAGAAATAATAACCACAAAAGTGTTATGAGTCCAATTGGGAGTCTAAATTTGTCTTCTGATCAAACTATCCCATCTTGGAAACTGTAAGGTATCACACATCAAGTAGTCAATATCTGTAGTGGGCATGCTTTCTGGTCAGCAAAATGGCCATGGACATCCGTGCTTGGGCACAAACAATATAACAGCAATGTGGATACCAGCATTAGGTGCATTATGGACTTGTGCATCACCAGGTGGCAGCATTCAGAAGAATTATAATCAACCAAGTAGGGAATCCCTACCATGAATTCCACTTGTCAACAAATCCACTCCTGATATTTCTTGCTTCCATCCATACACCCTCCTGCTGTTTAAGCTCAGCTTCTTCCAGTAGAAGTTTGCGCCTCTCACTCTCTCTATTCTTCTCCCAAATAGTCAGTTTTTCCTGAAAAAAAAATGTAAAAATGGGAAATAGCTCCATCGAACAAGCCTGGTGCCCTGGATCTAATAGAACATGGTTAACTAATCCTGTGATACATCAATATATACTTAAAAAAATATGCTTCAACAACATACATGGTAATCTTCCATTTCTTTCTCATAGTGCTCTAGTCTTCCAAGCAAATCTTCTAACTTGAAAGCTATCTTTTCTTGGTAAACATCATGTCGAAGTTTCCCCTGGCTAACCATGTTCCTATAAGTTGAAAGTGGGCCTTCAAACAGAACCAAGAGAAAGGAGGGCAAGGAAAACTAATTAAAGTGGGCCTTCAATAAACAGCTTATATAAGCATATATAGAGACAACTTCTATAGAATCTTATAGATACAAAAACAAGTCATCTGAATCCTCAAGAAATAAAAGACCAACCAGGACAGCTAACAAGAATACATCAAATCTAGCAACTTCACGGAACCTTTTCTTTGTCATAAAGCAATTATTGTGACAACATATATTAGGTACACAAGCACCTGATAAGATCCATACAATGCCGACACCTCCAAAGCACAGTGTGCTGGACCAGCAACCTAGTAACAACAATTACTCTAACCGAAAGAATAAATTTCCACTTAAGGATGCACTGTCTTGTTTATGATATCGTAAACATATGTCAATTTTGATGGTAGTGAGAAGAGTGATTTTACAAAGTTCCATGGCTTTTGCATCACATTATCATAGCTTTCATCCATAAATCTTAGGCAACATGAATATCAGTAAACAAATCAAACTGATACAATTGGTGTTCATTAAGGAAGCCTTTACTTCTTTCTTTGATGACTCTCAGAATGGATTAAACATCTTAATTAGCACCTGACATGTTTTTGAGGTTAAGCCAAATTTCTTGCAAGGTAGAACTTATGTCAAATCTTGTAACTTATACAGACATAAGAATATACTTGGTTGTGTTAGTCCAAGGAGTTCTTTGTATTCAAAAGAATTCACAACTTCTGTGCAGAAGTATTTTATGTTGATTATTAGTGTAGATAACTACCATATTCTCATTTTTTTGCTTAGTGATACAGCTTAAATTTCAACAGCTATAGACCTTTCCTCACAAGTCAAAGCTACCTGCCTACCAAGCCTGATCCAGCCTAGTTGTCATGATTTTCAGTTTATCACTTATAGTTTGACAAAGAGCACCAGTGCATCCTTGTCTCTCCGAAATTCAGATTATGCATCATATCCTGAACCTTGCATAACATTCCAGTTTCCAACCCACACAGCAATGCCAAGAATGCTAGTGTTTTACCAAGTTTTAATATTCTTCTTTAAGTCTCACCAGTATGCAACAATTATACAGTATCTCTCCATCTATCTTTTCATATTTCGTCATCAGAATGTTCATCAACCACCATTTTTCCGTCTCCTGTTAGATCCTAAAGATCAGCTCAACTTGTATGTTTAGTCTTCAGAATAATTCGATAGCATCTGAATTCTGCTTAGAGTTCAGCCAATTCTCCTCCCAACTAACACTGACATCCAAAAATCTAATATATATAAAACCACCTTACAGATTATCATATTTAGTTGATTGACAGAAAGTTTTAAGAAAAAAATAATTAAGGCTCAAGAAGCACAGGCCAACTTCAACTTATTTTCACCATTCTTATTATAATTCATTCTTATACTTGTCACACTTTCCTCATGCATAACTCTTTAATGCAGCTATGTTTCTTCATGCCATCACAATACCTCTGGAATTATTCCTTTACTTTATGTGGACAAATTTAAAATGTAAATCTCTTCTATTTAAAGTGTCGATCACTTCTTTTTCTCTTTAAACTTTCATTCAATTGTCCAAGGAAGAAAAATTGCCTGGAGAATCATCTTCCTGAGAAAGCATAATGAATCAGTTTCAAAGATCAAGATTCCTATTTAATTGTTGTTCTATAGCTCCCTTATGACACTCTATGGTGCAGTTCAATAGTTTAGTTCCATAAATAGTCAGTCAAACTTGTACTTTGCCCTTGTACCTCTAAATTACTATCTCAGAACTTGTCCTAAGACCACAATTATTACCTTTTCTATAGATATCCATTAATTAACCAGTTAACTAAAAATAATTTCTAAAACAATTCATGCAAATAATATCTAAAACAATTCATGCATTTACAGGTCTTATAATATGGTTCTATGTCTGATTAAGCCCTCTCTAAATGCACATAACATGACTTATAGCTCTGGCTTCACTATTCATCTTTGCTAATACGTTAAACTCCTTTTTCACCATCATTAGAAACTCCATGGATCATCTTAAGCCGCACCTACCTAACATCAGCAGCTTTTCTGCCTCTTCAGGTGTTTAGCATTCAAAATCTTTAGCTCACGTTATTCATGATACATGAAGCGAATTCAGTTTGTCAACTACTGGCTCCTAACATTGCATCAACAACATCCAACATAGGCAAATCTTTTAGTTCTGTCGTCCAGATATTTTTAAGTATCTACCAAGATTCTTTCACTTCTCCCCCTTCCCTACTCTGTCAATGAACGATGTGCATGTAGGAGCTTGCACTTCTACATGTCAACACCTACATCATATCACAAACTACATTCACCCAAACTTAAGGCCACATCAAACAGCTTCTATATTAAGTCAGGGGGTCATTCTTCCCTTACTAGAGCATAAAATCTTTAAAATACTGTGCTCTATTCTTGCTATTAAGGAGGATATCTAATCCGCAGCATGCTTAGTTCAATCTCTGAAGGGCATTACTTGTCAATCCCTTTCTGAAAACACCAAGTTCATACACTATCATTATATTATCAAAGTTCTCATTCATGTGTAGATTTCTTGAGTATCCACAAAGATGACAATTCAAATTAACCATGGCTTAGATTATAGGAAGAAGGGACACATCATCTTCTTGCCCCCAAGACGGTCACCTAAATCTCAAGTAACAGAAAAGAAGGAAAAAAAAACACATAAAATAAATAATAGTAGTGGTGCAGGAAACATGTTTGCAAAAGGAGGAACAAAAGCAAAAAACACTTCATGAGAAAGTATTCTGAAGAATAACATATCAAGAATTGTGGAAGAAGTGGAGTATGGAGGATTCAAGTACCGGCTCGATCTGAAAAGTTACCAGGATCCCACACTCGCCTGGGTTTTCAGAGCTATGAGAACGATTCCAGTAGCCGCAAGGCCCGATCATTATCCAAGATTCATAGACTAGGGTTCTGCAACCGACTGTGCAGGTAGAGGATGGAAAAGACCGAGAAAAGAAAAGAACACTGTACTGTTATCAGTTATTATTATTAGGAGAGAATATTTAAATCGCTGCATGCTTGATTCTCTCAAAATGCACTATTTGTCGATCTCTTTCTGAAAGGATCAAGTGCCAATCATGCTTTTGAATTTAGAAAGAAGAAAAGAATCCGTTTCGAAACCCTAAAACAAAAAAGAGAAAATCGAAAAGAAACACATGCAATGCAATTGATCGTAGTTACCAGAACAACGAAACGAGTTTCGGAAATGTTCCAGAAATGGAAGTGGAATACACTTAATGCAGACGAATCTGGAGCACTAATCAGCCCCAAACTGTTAATTCATTCAAGCGATGCGATCATCCAAACAATGAACACGACAATATAAGATATTACCCGAAGAACATCAATAGAAAAGAAAAAACCTATGAGTTTCGCAGAGTTTAGAAGCAAGATGTGACATCAAGAATTCAGAGGATCCAGAACTGGTACAAGAGAAGATAGAGGACTTGATCACTGCTCAGACGGAAGAACCAGTGGAATCATGGGTTTTACCTGGGCGTCGTTCCGCGGAGCTCTGCGATCGATGGCAGTAGGAGCAACTCCTGGTCCAGTGAAAGGGCCAAGGTCCATGGGCGCCGCGGGCGAGGACCGAGGAGAGACGCCCTCGCATTCCGAGGCTGGGTAAGAGGAGGAAATCAGAGAAAAGAGGAACACGATATTAGGATATATATCCGGACTCTAGATCGTATAATTTATTATTTTTTGATATCAATAATTTAATTTAATAATAAATAAATAAATAATAATTATAAAATTAATATCGATAAATATTATATAATATTTTTAAATGAAAGATGATGGGTATAAAGCAGTGACAACATGGACAATATAAACATAGGTGATGATAATTTACGATCAACATTATTTTTTTATCAAACAAAAATTTTATCATTTAAATATAAATTATTTAAGCTGTCATTTGAAATCCAGTGCATCTTTCATTTTTCTTCACTTTCTATCTGAATATGATGTTGAAAAATAGTCATATTGATATAGAACAATGGGACTATCCCTATCTCATCCGAATTGTTATTTAATTTTTTTAAAAAAAATTACTGATCACATCAAAAGAAATATGCTAAGACATAAAAATCAATAATACTTTTATTGTTAGGAGCTTAGAAATCGAATCATCCAGCAATCTACTTGTGAAACGGTAAAAACTTGATAAGGTGAACTATTTATGAAACAGGTTTATAAGTAACTATGCACCGGATTCAAAATTATTGACTTGCAACTGGAAGTTTTGACTCATCTGGGCTCCTAATTGTAAAAGTATTGTAGTTTGAAAACATGACAGATTGTGATCGCACTGATAGTGAATAATCATGTTTAGACTGGGTGTGTTATATGGTACATAAATTTTAATTCTTAAATCCAAAATTGCCTTGGCATGATGAACCACATTTGCAAACTGAGGTACAAAGGGAACATTGGCATATTAGTAAGACTGTTAAAAGAATGAAGACCAAAGCATTTAATAGACCTATTTACCTATCGCTTCCTCATCTTCTCCCACTCCGTCGGTGATGAGTCTGCTTCAATCGCTTGGATGGCTGCAATCAATCCGATATTCTCCCTCGTAAGCATAGTTAGGGCACTGCTAGTTGATAAGAGAAGCCATGGATTCTGACAAGGTAGAGAGGCACTAGACATGACATAATGTGACATAGATATGGCACTTCACCTTATCATCGGCGGCACCATCTTGCAAGCCATGCAAATGTCATTGCCGTCATAATGGAGGTGACCACCATTGGAGATGCTTCGAGAGAATGAGATGGAGGGTTAAGGTTAGAGAAGATAAGAGCGATGAGATATCGGAAGAAAATGAAGACAGTGGTTTGAAATATTTCTTTTATCTCACCATTTTGCAATAAGTTGCTTTCATAATAGAATTTAATGCAAATAAATGTGCTTCAATGCAATCTTTTAATGCTTGAAGGATTGTTAGATAGGATAGTTAAGACATGTGGCATCTTGAAGATTAATTATAATCTAAATGGTATTCATCGATGAGAAGTTATTGCTTACGTGGACAGTTTAAATTGCTAATTAATTTTCTCTCAGTTTTTACTTTCATATATATATTAGATATAATCCCCAAATCTACTAAGATTAAGCTATCAAAACCTCAAGGACCAACTCACACTGCCACAACTCGCACAAAAACCCATATGCATGAGAGAACCCCAGTTGGAACCTAGGAAACCCCTCCGATCTCCCTCAAATAGGGTTGGAATGGGGAACGGACCGATCCGACTTCAGGTTGAACTTTGGACTAGATCCGAAACAGTTCAAACTATATTTGGGTTCGATTATAGAATCAATTTGTGTTTTGGATCAAGCTTGGGTATACGTTTGGCTCGGGCTTGAAGTCCAACCCGATTAGGAGCCAAGCTCGAGCTTGAAGTCCAGTCCAATTAGGAGCCAAATCCCATGATGAATAACATGCCATGTTACCACTTGTGTTTCATAAATTCTCGATTGCATGCTATCCACCATGCATATGCTCCAAGATTTGCCTTAGTTCATGCGGACCTGATGCACTCCTTTTCTCGCGAGTCGCGACTCTTTGAGAGGTTTCTCCCTCTAGGTCTCCTCCTCGTTGCAGCCTTCCACACAGTGGCAGTGACCTCCAACCAGACTACCAAGGCAGAGACTCTCCCATCGGCTCCTCAAATGCCTTCCTCTCCTAGTCTCTCTCCTTCATCTAATCTGGCCCACTTCCAACCCTACCGTCTAGTATATGGCCACCGTCATCACAACAGCTGCCTCCTCCTCCTCTTGCACCACCAATGGAGATCAGGGTGTAGTACACGACGACAGCAGTGGCAATCAAGACAAACACATGGTGGCTGACGGAGGAGCAAGTGCAACAGATTGGGAGGCTCGAGGAGGATGGGCGCAGGTGGGCACTCTAGCGATAGCGGATGGACGTGATGGTGGTCATGCAGGTGTGGCTAGGGCGATTGGCAAGCGAGATGTGGTGGGTCTAGTGTCACCATGGTAGAGGAGTTTCTAGGATCAGCACCAGTGACCTAAAGGGCCCGACAAAGTCATCCTTGAGATTTGGAGGGCCCGACATCATGCCTCGCCCAAGCTATTAGGCCACAGGTAGCAACTTCGTTGACGACCCTTTCATGTGGGTCAGAGGGAGGGTGGAGTGGCCGCCAACGAAGGGGACATGGAGGAGGGGGTGGCAATCGTTGAAGAGGGACTTGAGGTGAAGCTTGGAGGAGCGCCCAATGATTATTGATAAAGTCAGGGGTGGCATGGGTGGCAATACCAGGTGCTTCGAGTGGAGCTCAGCAAAGCAAAGAAAGGGCATCAGTTTGGTCCAATCGGGCTCGGCTTGAGCTCGAACTGATTTTTTCCAAAATAGTCAGATTGAGCTCGAGTAGGGGTGTGGCCTGGCCCAATTGTAGCCCTATCCTCAGGTGTCCTCCTTCCCCACAGATCTTTGAAAAAGAGAATAAAATGAGAAAACAAAGTGAAAAGAAAAAAATATCATATTGGAAAAGGTCTTACCTTTCGGTTTTTTTCGTTTTTCTTTTTTTTCATTGATTTTTCCTCTATTATCTTGCATTTTCCTTCTGTTTCTTCCATTCTCAAGAATTTCAATTGGGCATGAGGCTTGGAGCAGCCAAATGAAAAGTTTGGACAATGGCTTGGGTTTTGTGTTGGGTATTTCATTGTATCTATGTTTCCTATATTTTTTCTATCTTTTTTAAGAGTTTGAATCGAGTGGGAGGCTCGAGCATCCGAACATGAAAGCTTAGACGGTGGTTTGGGTTTTCGATTAGGTACTTATATATGAGAGTCTAAAAGAGACAAATATATTATTAATTAACTTAAAAATAGATAAAATAGTGGTTGGCCAGCCAAAGATTTGGAGCTCCAATCCTCTCATCCTCCAAATCCATCATAAACTCTACAATGTATTGTTAAACAGATCTTATTTGAATTCAAATTGGATCAGATATCCAAAAAAATTTACTTGATTGCCATCCCTATGTCCATTATAGCATTAAATGTGGGATTGACCCCTTACATTTTCAGACCCATATGTTATATTTTAATATTTTTTTTTTGATTTGATTTTTTAGATGGATTTTTAATAATTGATGTTTAAGCATGTGAAATATTTGGATTTATTATATACATGTGGAAAATATTGAAAAATATTTGGATTTATTGAATTTTTAAGACTAATTTTAAGATCCTGAGACATATAGAAATATTTAAATTTATTATATGTCATTCAAAAAAATCTAAAGATCAGTATAGATAAAGTTTATGATCCTATATTAAAATCTATAGAAATATTTAAATTTATTATATATGGTTTAAAAAATATCTAGCAACCAACTTAAATAAAGTTGATAGTTTCAATTATATGAATTTATAGTATACATATATTTATATAGGTACTTGGCTTAGAAAATTAATACCTAAAAGAATAAATTTAAAATCATGAATTATATTTGCCAATTGATTGTAAGATTTAATATTTACTAATAAATAATCTATTTATAGGTTGGGTCTACTCAAGACATATTGGGCTAGATAAATTTAATGTTATACTAGAGAATGGGCTCAAAAAATCATTGACTAAGATTGGATTAAAATATAGAATTCTTTTATTTTTTGAATTGGGTAAGTATGTATTATTGGTTCAACTGAGATTAGTTTAGGATTGGGTTCGTAGCTACTCTAACTTACAATACTAATGCCTTCAGTTAAGGGTTCAGAATTTTGGATTTAGGATTTAGGGTTTACAATTTAGGGTTAATGATTTTAGGGTTTAGGGTTTGGTGTTTGGGATTTGAAATTTGGGGTTCCGGATTTAGGGTTAGGATTTGGGGTTTCAGATTTGTGGTTTAGGGATTGAGGTAGAGGATTTAAGATGTAGAACTTTTTAGGATTTAGGGTTGAAGGCTTAGAGTTTTGGATTTAGAATTTTTTGTTTAAGATTTTATAGGGTTTAGGGTTCAGGGTATAGGACTTAGAATTTAAAGATTTAGAATGTAGGGTTTAGGATTTAGGATTTAGGATTTTGGGGGTTTAGGGTTTTAGGTTTTGGAATTTAGGAATTTGGGGTTGGGCGTTTAGGGTTTAGGATTTTAGGTTTAGGGTTTTTGGTTTAAGATTTAGGATTTTGGGTTTAGGATTTAGGATTTAGAATTTTGGGTTTAGGATTTAGGATTTTGGGATTAGGATTTAGGGTTTAGGATTTAGGATTTTATGTTTAGGGTCTAGAATTTAGGGTTTAGATTTTGGGGTCTAGGGTTTTGGGTTTAGATTTTTAGATTTTGGGATTTAGGGTTTAGGATTTTGGGGTTTAGGATTTAGCTTTTAGGAATTTGGGCTTTGGATTTAGGGTTTAGAGTTTTAGGATTTAAGATTTAGGGTTTAGGGTTTAGGATCTAGGGTTTTAGGATTTAGGATTTCATAATTATAGTTTTGGGTTTCGGGTTTGAGATTTAGGGTTTAGAATTTAGGATTTGGGGTTTAGGATTTAGGATTTAAGATTTACAGTTTAGAGGGTTTAGGATTTATGATTTAGTGTTTAAGGGTTTAGGGTTTAGGATTTAGGGTGTAGGATTTTTAGAGTTTAGGATTTAAAATTTAGGATTTAATGTTTCAGATTTAGGAGGTTTAGAGCTTTAAGGTTTAGGTTTCGGGTTCAAGGTTGAGGGTTCGAGGTTTAAGGATTTAAGGTATCAAGGTTTAGGATTTAAGATTTTTGGTTTAGGATTTTGAGGGTTTAGGGTTTAAGATTTTGTGGTTTGGTTTAGGGTTTAGGGTTCAAGGCCTTAGGGTCGAAGGGTTTAGGGCTTATGATTAATGATTTGAGGATTTAGGATTTAGGGTTTAGAATTTAGGGTTTTAAGATTTAGGACTTAAGATTTTGGATTTCGGATTTAAAATTTAGGGTTTTGGATTTTGAGGTCAGGGTTTAGCATTCAGGTTTTTAGGATTTAGAGTCTAGAGTTTAGAACTTTAGGGTTTAGAATTTTAGGGGTTAAGGTTTAGAATTTAGGATTTTAGGATTTAGGATTTTAGGTTTAGGGTTTAGGATTTACGATTTTAAGATTTAGGATTTTAGGATTTAGGGGTTCAGATTTAGGGTTCGGCATTTTGGATTTTAGGATTTAGGGCTTCAGATTTAGGATTTAAGATTTTAGGATTTAGAATTTCAAGGTTTAGGATTTTAGGTTAGGGATTTGGGGTTTGAGGTTCAGGGTTTAAGGTTTAGGATTTAGGATTTAGGGTTTAGGACTTAGGATTTAGGGTTTTAGGGTTTTAAAAAAAATAAGATTTAGGATTTTAGGATTTAGGACTTAGGATTTAGAATTTAGGGTTCAGATTTCTGGATTTTAGGATTCATGATTTAGGATTTTAAGATTTAGAGTTCAGAATTTTAGGGTTTAAGGTTCAGGGTTCAGAATTTAGGGTTTAGGATTTAGGTTTTAGGGTTTAGAATTTAGGGTTTAGGGTTTTAGGATTTCAGAATTTTAGGGTTTAGGGTTTTAGGGTTTAGGATTTAAGGTTTAGGGGTTAGGATTTTAGGGTTTAGGGTTTAGGTTTTAGGATTTAGGGTTTGGGGTTTAAAATTTAGGATTTAGGGCATAGGTTTTGGGATTTAGAGTTTTAGGGTTTAGGGTTTTAGAGTTTAGAGCTTTAGGTTTTAGGGGTTAGGGTCATAGTGTTTAGGGTTTAGGGTCTAGGGTCCAGGGTCTAGGGTTGAGGGTTTTTGGTTGAGGGTTTTGGGTGTAGGGTTTTAGGGTTTATGGTTTAGGGTTTTGGGTCTAGGGTTTTAGGGTTTAGGGTTTTAGGGTTTTATGGTTTAGAGTTTGACGTTTTAGTATTTAGGGTATGGGGTTTGGGGTTTAGGGTTTAGGGTTTATGATTTAGGGTTTCGGGTTTTAGGGTTTCGGGTTTTAGGGTTTAGGTTTCAGGGTTTTGGTTTTAGGGTTTGGGGTTTGGGGTTTTAGGGTTTAGGGTTCGGGGTTCAGGTTTGAGGGTTCAGGGTTATTTAGGGTTTAGGGTTCAGAGTTTAGGGTTTTTTTTAGGGTTTAGGTTAGGGTTTAGGTTTAGGGTTTAGGGTTTAGGTTTTTTAGGGTTTAGGTTTAGGGTTTAGGGTTTAGGTTTGGTTTGGTTTTTTTTTAGGGTTTAGGGTTTTAGGGTTTAGGGTTTAGGGTTTAGGGTTTAGGTTTAGGGTTTAGGGTTTAGGGTTTTAGGGTTTAGGGTTTAGGGTTTAGGTTTAGGGTTTAGGGTTTAGGGTTTAGGGTTTAGGGTTTAGGTTTAGGGTTTAGGGTTTAGGGTTTAGGGTTTAGGGTTTAGGGTTTAGGGTTTTAGGGTTTAGGGTTTAGGGTTTAGGGTTTAGGGTTTAGGGTTTAGGTTTAGGGTTTAGGGTTTAGGGGTTTAGGGTTTAGGGTTTTAGGGTTTAGGGTTTAGGGTTTAGGGTTTAGGGTTTAGGGTTTAGGGTTTAGGGTTTTAGGGTTTAGGGTTTAGGGTTTAGGGTTTAGGGTTTAGGGTTTAGGGTTTAGGGTTTAGGGTTTAGGGGTTTTTAG
>NC_025998.2:0-6197 GCF_000442705.2 Elaeis guineensis | reverse complement strand
GAGCTTCATCGGAGCTGGGAAGGTGGGGGGATGGTGGTGGAAAAGGAACATCCCCTCAAATAATAATATTTTATTATTAATCAAATAATAATAATTATTAATAAAAATAATATTTTTATTAATCAAATAATAATATTTTTATTAATAAAATAATAATATTTAATTACTAATTAAATAATAATATTTTTTTATTAATCAAATAATAATATTTTTTTATTAATCAAATAATAATATTTTATTATTAATCAAATAATAATATCTTACTATTAAGTAAATAATAATATTTTATTATTAATCAAATAATAATATTTTAATAATAAAAATATTATTTTTTACCCTCCCTTCCTTCCCTCTCTTGTCCCGATGAAGCCCCCACCTGCACCCTCCGTTTGTCTAGTGTGATTTCAGTTTATTTTTCTCTTGCAATATTTTCTCTTTTAATTTATATTTATTAATTTTTAATAATAAATATATTTTAAAATAATATTATTAATCAATAATAATAATAATTTATTATTAATCAAATAATAATATGTTATTATTCATAAAATAATAATAATAATAATATTTTATTATTTATTTATTTATTTTTTTCTCGTTTCTCTCTTTCCTTCCTCCCACCCTTTCGGTTGACCTTCCTCTACCGCTGGCTGACTTGCACCCACCCCCTCTAGCGCGGCACCTATGGCCCCATCCTGCCGCAGTCCTCTACGCCATTTGTCATGGGCCCCATGCCCGTTCTGTCCCATTGTCATGGCCGCCTCTCTCTCTTCTTGCGAGGCACCTGCTGTGGCCTTCCGCATCACACTCGTCTCGCCGCCATTCGTGTCGCACCCATCATCCACTTTCAGCTCCGCACGACAACCAACCCCTCTCCCCTCCTCTCGGGCCCCGACGGTCATCTGCGTGAACACAAAAACACACCCATCCCCTGCAACCCCCTCCGCCTTCCTCTAACCATTGCGTCCGTACCCCATGCCCTCGCCCCCACCCGATGCCGCACGTCACCGCCCCCACCGCTTGGCCACTGCCCCGGCCGACCGACGGTCCCCCTCTCCTCCCTCTCCAGTCCCGACGAAGCCTCCTGATCTGGTATGAAGCCGGACATGAAAAAAAACCAACGGCGTTTCAAAACAAAAAAAGAAGCTAATGCCGCTCCAAAATGAAAAAAAAAAATGTATCTTGAAGATACGATTTCATCTTTAAAATTAAAACCACATCTTTAACATACGATTTTAATTTTAAAATTAAAATTAAAATTAAATTTTAAATATTTTATCCACATCATTTAAAACTTCAAGTTCAACATGCAATTTTGTCACGTCCTCGCCACCTTATCCAACAATCATATTTTAAAAAATAAATTAAAAAAATAAAAAAAAATATTAAAAAAAAAATATTAAAAAAAAAATCCCAATTAGTCACTAGTTCCCATCAAAATGCACGACCCTCACTCGCGGATACGAGTAACGCACAATCGAGGGAAACGGTTCTCACGATATGGTACACAAATACCGGCCTTTACGATGGGCTTAAAGATAAGATACGCTAGTTTTCGTCGACTCCAGCCTTGCCTTGCCCTTCTCCATCGCGCGCATCAAGTAGTTTTGGGGCCCTCTCCTGCTCAGATCTCGCCCTCGCCCTACCGCCATCGCCATTGCGCTCGCGGCCGACCTTTGCGCCATCGACTTCGCCTTCTTCAACCTCTCCGTCGGCCTCGCCGCCCTTAGTCTTGACGCCGCGGACCTCGCTCTCGAATCACTTGCTTGCCGAACTCGATCTCTACATCTCCGCTGTCGTTGATCTTGGCCTCACCCTCTCCGCCGTGCACTTGGATCTCTGAGATCCAGGGATCCCGCCCTCGATCTCGTCATAGTTGACTTCAGAGGCGCCCTCTCCATAGGTATACCTCCCTCCCTCCCTCTTTCCCAACACTCTCCCCCCCTCCTCTCCCCATCTTGCTCCCCATCCCACCACCAAACCTTCCTCCGGTGCCGCCACCAGCAGTCCATCCTCCTCAAGCCCTCAGCTAGGTCTGATCTATCGAAGCTAGGGTTTCTCTTCTCCCTCCCGGAGCTCTATTCCTCCCCTTGAAACGATTCCAGTTCGATTCATCCAAATCTCGCTCGGATCTCTACTGCAAATTTCTGCTGGAATATCGGAATAATCTTGTACGTTTATTTAATCTTTTAGAACAAATCGCATTCCTTAATCTCCGTCGATTTCTTTTTCTTTCGACGATCTATTTATTCTGATATTTTATCAGGGTTTAAAGAATACCTCTTTGATGTGGTTCTTGATGAAATGTTTTGAGGCTCAGCTTTGTTTTGTGTCCATTTATTTTTGGTTTCCATCCCGCAAACATAAAGAGATTAAATTGTGGAACCTCTCTGGTTAAAAGCTGAATTCCCTAACACAAGGCAGCAAAGGTTAATCGAAAATAATTTGCCATCATGAAATGCAATGAACTTGATGCAACTTATGTACTTCCTTTTTCACCATTATTATCTTAGAATTCTTACAATTACCATAGAGAAAGAAAACTCTTTAAATTAGTACAAGATGTTTGCTCAATTTCCATTTGGTTTGTAGTACTTAGAAGATGTATTCGTGCATTCTTTTGTTTCAAAGATGAGCCTCCGCTCGTTTGTGATCAGAACTATTAATGCAATCAATTGATTATTTTAAGGAATTTAACTACACCATTCCCAGAATAATGTTCAAGTTTAGACAAGCTTCTGTTGGTCCGAGAAGGTACTCAGATCTGTGAAGAACGCATGAGAGAAGCTTTCAATTGGTCGCCAATCGATTATTTCGGAAATTGA
Organism: Elaeis guineensis; assembly: GCF_000442705.2. Lineage (NCBI taxonomy): Eukaryota > Viridiplantae > Streptophyta > Magnoliopsida > Arecales > Arecaceae > Elaeis > Elaeis guineensis. Next base: position 3,372 of record NC_025998.2, on the reverse strand, counting down.
TGCATGTAACTTGCAAACTAGCAAAGCAATTAAAGCCACGTAGCTTGTATTGTAGTAGCTACTTCCAAATTTACATTTTTATGTACGGTTGAGTGATAAGCTCCTCACGCAATTTCTATTGAATACTTTGCAGAATGGTTCGCTACTCAATGTAGATCAGATCTACTAGCCCAAGATCCAAAACAAACACCAATTAATTCAAGCAAGAGTAGTGGAAGAAAAAAATGGGAGAGAAACAAATTTATGGTAAAGAAAATGCACATTATTATCATTATAACTCTTTATTTTTTTCTCAAATAATAACTTATGTGATTTTATAACCCACGCTCAATGCACGGGATAAAAAACTAGTTTCTATTGAATACTTTGTAGAGTTAGTTGTTTGCTACTCAATGTAGATCAGATCTACTAGCCCAAGATCCAAAACAAACACCAATTAATTCAAGCAAGGGTAGTGGAAGAAAAAAATGGGATAGAAACAAATTTATGGGAAAGAAAATGAAGGCCAAAACAATGAGTTTGGCTCCTATTCTCAAAAATGCCTCACCTCAGCAAGAAGAGTACTCTCCATCTCTTAAAAAACTGCACACTCTCTCTTCCACTGCAAGACAAAAATGCAACTATCCTATTTCAACTAAAAAACAAACTCTTGTATATTGAGTCTAAGACTCAACCTAACCTAACTTGGATTAGAATTGGAATATGATACAAGGATAAACTAGGAACAAAATCCCAATATAAGCATGACAACCAATGGACTTACTTGTCCTCTCGCAGTCCCTTGTAGAAGTTGAACTTTGCACTATTAAACATCTGTGGCAGTTATGAATTATGCAGGGAACATTTTAATGTGCAATAATTTGGGTTTGGTAGAAAAACCAAAAGATGCAGTGCTATATAAAATATCATTATGCAGTAGTTGAAGTTACTGTGATAAACTCAACCATGTACATTCCCCACAACATCATGGTATAACATTGTGTGGATTTGCAGCGCTCTATAGGAGTATGCATAAGATTCTAAAAGTTTACTATGATCTTCATTGTTATTTTACCATGGTCTATAACTGGTTTCCTTTTTCAGAATAAATTATATTATTGATATTGGTTACTCATTTCTCAATTTCCAGTCTTAGGAGTATGCTGAGATTCTTGAAGTTCACCATAATGAAAAAATATTGATTACCACATGATGCTTATACCTTTCGCCAGAAAATTTCGTACCGTTTAACTTCTTTGAAAGCCTTATTTTCTTTTCTTCAGTAGCTCAAGTATGACATGCAAATAAACTTCTTCATCTTTATGCAAATAAACTTTTTTTATGTTGCATAGAAAATCAGATTGTAGGAAATGTGAAATTATTTACACCATGAAGGTTTTTTTTGTATCAAGCTTCTTGCACACATCATGCTTGTCCCTTGTATTCTATAATTATCACCCAGCCACACTGTGACATCTGATTGCAATCCTTGGACAAGAGCCAGTGAGATATGTGGCTGCACTGTTAGTTTCTCTGCTCCACTTTCTCTGCATAAGCTACAACATATATGCTTTAGTTTTGTAGAATCACAATCTTTATATCTCATCTAAGTAATTTGGCTGAAACTGACTCTTTAACTGAATAATTTTTTTTACATGTATCTGTTGATGGATCCATTAATGTCTTTCTTATAATGAGATTTGTTGGTCTTGGTCCCCATGCCACATTAGTAAGCCAATTCATAGTGACATATCTTTCCAAATGCTTTTAATAGATTCCTAATATTCTACAAAATGCTTGAAGAAACAATAAGAACCTGAGAAAGTTATCAGACACATCTCTCATCTACATTACAAAATTCTATGTTGTCACTATATCTTCTTGAAGTAATATTACACTGTAACCATATCCAATAGGTGTTACCTTAACTACTTGTAATGTTGATACAATAATCAAATTATTTGAACATTATTGGCATATAATTGCAATGGTAACATTTGAAGATGTCTGTAGGATACGTTGTGTCTCTTTTTTTTCCCCAAAATTTCTTTATGGTACTCTTATATAGTTTTTTATCGGTAGTTTCTTGGTTGTATACTGAGAATACCAATATTTACATCAAAATGTGATGATGTGGTTTTTTAGGTTCCTTGCTGGTTATAAGATAAAGCAATGGGAATAATTAATATATTATGATGTCATAATACTATCTTTTAGAAGTGGAATAAACTTTTCCGAATATAATTGGAATAAACTTCACAGTTTAGAAGTATCTTCTTGTAGATGATATTTATCATGACATGCATGTGAACATGCCTTTCCCAGTTTTTACTGTAATAAAATTTCAATGATCAGTTTACATACTAATCATCATGTATACATGCATGTTAATTTTGTGCAATTCATTTATGGTACTCCATCCAACCTTTGTAGGGACTTGCGGTGCAAGAGAAGTATTGTGTATCAACATTTGCTGGTCTTTTTTTGAAAATTACCAATGCTGTTCATTCTTCAAGTATTTGTTCTAGCAATGTAACTAAAAAAAAAGTTCTTAGTGTTCTTGAATGATATTTTCCTTTTTCTTTTTCCTGTTCAGCAGTCTAAAGAGATCTTTTCTGGAGCTGTGGGAGGTGCAGGAGGAAACTGGATTAAGAAGCAAACACATATTCTCTCTTGTTTGCCATATAACAGTTATACACCTGCTTTTTTCCATATTTTGGGAATCAATCAAATAGTTGCTGCATGCCAAACCTTATTTCCTAACTTTTTTACAGGTCGCCATAAAATTCATGGAATGATTACTTTCATGTAATGATATTTTTGATATCTTCTTATTTCTGAATGCTTTTGAGTCAAGAGAACTTCTTGACGAAAAGGAATTATTAAATGAGATTTTATAAACCTTATTCTTCTTGTCATGCTGCTGCCTGCTTTTCCTAACTTGAAAGTTGAAACAAGTTTTGCTCTCACATTGCTGTTTGTTATAGCATCAGAAATATATGATTGTTCTATTTATGAATTACATCCTCCAGATTTAAAGCTGCATATTATATACTAGTTGTGTCAGGCATTAAATTGTCTTAATGTCACTACTAGTTGGTATTATGTTTGAAAAGTGCAGGTATGATAAACATCTAGATATCGCTTTGTTTAGTTAATTATTGTTTTCTTTTACTATGGATCAGATAATCATCTATGACTAGAGGTTCAAGTCCTCCTACAGGGTATCAAGAATCTCCTTTCAAGACGATAGTATCTTTCTGTGAAACTCTGATTGCTGCTCAAATAAAAATTATATATATTTTTTTCAATGTTTTAAAGAGTCATAATGTCATAAGATGGAAATTTCAAAAATCAAGGTTTCTGTTACACATAGATATCTCATGTTAGGCT